>NC_037685.1:16292418-16453990 GCF_003255815.1 Theropithecus gelada | reverse complement strand
CCTTCCTTCCTTCCTTCCTTCCTTCCTTCCTTCCTTCCTTCCTTCCTTCTCTCCCTTCCCCCCCTTCCCTCCCTTCCCTCCCTTTCCTCCCTTTCCTCCCTTCCCTCCCTTTCCTCCCTTTCCTTCCTTTTCTTTCTTTCTTTGATGGAGTTGTGCTTTTGCCGTCCAGGCTGGAGTGCAATGGCATGATCTTGGCTCACTGAACCTCTGCCTCCTGAGTTCCAGCAATTCTCCTGCCTCAGCCTCCTGAGTAGCTGGGATTACAGGCATGTGCCACCACGCCTGGCTAATTTTGTATTTTTAGTAGAGATGGGGTTTCTCCATGTTGGTCAGGCTGGTCTTGAACTCTGGACCTCAGGTGATCCACCCACCTCGGCCTCCCAAAGTGCTGGGATTACAGGTGTGAGCCAACACACCCGGCTAAAAGCTTCTTTCTTTAACCTAAAACAAACATGTTTATCTTCACTATGGAAGCCCCTCTAGGTAGAAATTATGGTCTCTAATTGTAATTTCTTATGCTTAACTAGGAGAGATTGAGATAAAAAAACATAGTTGAGTTAGGACGTAAGGCTGCAGGACTTGTATAATTTACTTTTTAGTTAGAATACCAATTCTGTGTATGTGTGAGTCACACTGTTTTATAGTAATTGTGCTACTTAAGTTCAGTATTGTGAGAGAAAACAAAAGCCTGGATAAATTGTTTACGTAGGTATGCAGGTTTTGAATAGTAAACTGTAGTTCAAATTAAATTGCATAAACAAGAACAATGGATTCTTAGGCTGTTTTAAAACATCAGGATTGGTGAGTATTAAATAAAATATCAGGCATTCTTAAGATAACCTTTTGCAGCATAATTAACAGAGTCAAAGGGGGATCTTTCAAAGAAAATTAAAGAAGATCAGATAGCCCAAGTGATTAATACTGAATTTTCCACCAAGTACTGACCTGTCTGCAAACAAGGTTAACATGGGTTATGGAGCCAAACTGCTGGGGTTCAAACACCATTAAAATTACTAGCTATGTGACACTGGAAGTTATTTGACACATCCATGCCTCAGTTTTGTCATCTATAAATTGGGGGTTGCATCTACCTCTTAGGGTTGTAGTGACAATTTAAATGAATTAATGGATGTTGAGTGCATGAGAGAACAGTACCTGGCAAAAAGAAGTGCTCAGTAAATGATATATATAGTTATAAGTGTCAGGTTAGGTGCAAACAAGAAAATGTGTAGGTGCAAATGAATTTGAGAGGAACTCGTCAGTTTATTAAAAAAATTATGCAAGCAAATGAAACTTCTAGAGAATCAGTGCAATCACCTGATGAATGAGAGATGAAGAGAAAGGAAGAAGTGATGAGATGCCTTCATGCAGAGGCAAGCAGATGCTATGGGTGGGGAGTGAAACTTTCAGGTGATATTTTTTGGCAGTCATTTCCATGACATGAAGGATTGACACTGAGGACAAAATTAGTCTCGTAAGGTTTGAGGTGATGGGATTTGAAGGCAAGTGGGAAATGTTGGTATTTCTGTTTTCCTTTTGATCATCTCTGTGCCTCAGCCTCAAATGCTGCTGTCTAGTATCCTAGTTTGCTTCCTTTCTTTGTTCCTCTGTTGCTCCTAAGCATGTGGCTGTCCCATTCCTTCTCACATGAGGTTTCTGTCTCTCCTATTCTTTTTTTTTTCTTAACATGATTAAGACAGTTTTTAATCTGTTGTTGAAGTGTTGTTGTAATACAGTTTTATTTTTCCCATTCTTGAGTTTTAAAATTTAGTTATTAATAAATTGAGTTTGACTGTTATATAGATCTTATCACCCTTTTGTTGCTTTTTGCTTTTGTTTTTGTGTTTTGCGGCTCAGTAATCATTGATATATTTAAAGGAGCTTTCTATTCCCTGAACGCTTCTGGAACATTAAGTTTTTTACCCAGCTCAAACTGTCACTAAACTCTACATCCTCTAAAACTTTACAGATTTTACACCTACATAATTTTTATTATTTTTATTTTTGTTTTTATTTTCATTTTGAGACAGAGTCAGGCTCTATCACCAGGGCTGGAGTGCAGTGGCATGATCTCAGCTCACTGTAACTTCTGCGTCCTGGACTCAAGCGATCATCCCACCTTAGCCTCCCATGTAGCTGGGACTGCAGGCGTTTGCCACCACCCCAGGCTACTTTTTGTATTTTTAGTAGAGATGGGGTTTTGCCACATGGCCTAGGCTGGTCTCGAACTCTTGAGCTCAAGCAATCTGACCGCCTCAGCCTCCCAAAGTACTGGGATTACAGGCATGAGTCACCATGCCCAGTGCATAATTTTTAAATAGTAACAAACACTTAGAATTCATATTTCCCATTTGAAGCCAGTCATGCCACATTATTAAAAGATTTAGACTTACATAGGATCATTTCTTTCTTAATTCAGTATATTTTTTTTGAATTTGTAGCCAGCGTTATATTAGGTCCTGAGAACAAAAGGATGAAACATAATTCCTGCCCTCAAGAAAGCATTGTCTTGTAGGGATAAGAACCAGGTCAATAAATATTCTCTAGTGCCTTAAGGATTGATAGGGAGTGCTAGATATAGTGGAACACGTTAGAGAAAGGACTCAACACTGGCTGAGATAGAGCAAGAGAGACAGCAGGAAGCTAAATCATGAAGGGCCTCATGTGCCATGTATTTCAGATGTTATCTCGTGATTAGTAAATATTGAAGATTTTAAGCAAAAGAATATCATCAGACTTGCGTGATTGCATCGGACTCACCACCCTTTAGTTATGGATATGCCTTACTAAGACTGGAGTAACTTTGTAAGTTTACTCCTGTTAGTAAAGCATATCCATAACTAAAGAGTGGTGAGTGAGACTGGAGACAGAGGAACCATTTAGGCAATTATTGCAGTTGTCTAGAGAGTGTTAATGAGGGTTGGAATTATGGTAGTGACAGTGTTTTGAATCTAAGAAATGTTAAGCAGAATTGACAGGAATTAGTAATAAATTGGCTCTAAAGGCTGAAAAAGAAGGCAGAATATAAAGTTATTCTTTAAGGTTCTGTGTGTTGAGGCTATTTACTGAAAGAGGGAAAACTGGATGAGGAACAGTGCTTGGCTGAAATGATGATCAAGTTTAGTTCTGCACATGCTGATTTTGAATTAAATGTCAGGTGTCCAGTGTGTGCTATGTAGGGCTGAAGTTCGAAAAATAATTGCCAGCTAGAAATATAGATTTGGGAGTTATCACTATGTAGGCACAAGTTGAAACAAATTTCTGTGAGAGATGGGAGGGAGTGGGATCAAGAACATTGAAAAAATAGCTTTGAAAAGTTGAAAAGTTTTGAAAAGTTCTTTTCCTCTGAGTTTGAAGAGAAGGAAAGATGGTAGTAGTCATAGATAAGTGGGTTTTTTAGACAAGGAACTCAGAAACTTCATACTCATACCTTTTTTTTTTTTTTTTTTTTTTTTTGAGATGGAGATTCACTCTGCTTGCCCAGGCTGAAGTGCAGTGGCACGATCTTGGCTCACTGCAGCCTCCACCTCCTGGGTTCAAGTGATTCTCCTGCCTCAGCTTGCCAAGTAGCTGGGATGACAGGCATGCGCCACTATGCCTGGCTACTTTTGTATTTTTCGTAGATAAGGGGTTTCTCCATGTTGGTCAGGCTGGTTTGCAACCCCTGACCTCAGGTGATTCACCCACCTTGGCCTCTCAAACTACTGGGATTACAGGCGTGAGTCACCGCACCTGGCCCCACATTCAGAATTCTCTGCCTTAGCCTTCTCCTCCTCTCCCTCTGCTGCTGCCTCTTCCCCCTCCCTTTTCCTCTGTCTCTAGAGTTTTAAATTTTTTATTACTTGTAGGTATTATCACTGTACCAAATATTTGCTTTATACAAACAATTTTAAAAGGCAGTATACTTCACTCTGTGGTAATATGTAAATATAATTTTGATTTCCTTTTGAGCTTTTTCAAATATATAAGTATTGGAAGTGATTTTAGGACTTTTAACTGAACAAGATACGATTTTTAAGGGTAAAGAGTTAATTATTAAATCCAAATGTGATGTAACTAAACTTTTATGATGACGCTTATTCATGAAATAATAAAGTCACATTTGGAAATACATGGTTTGAGATGGGCAAAATCAAACCTTGAAATTATATATCATTTTATATCATTTTTCTTTGGCCAAATATATTTTTATCTTACTTTTCTAGCATATTAGACTGGCTGTATCAGGTAATTATTTCAGCTTTATGTTTCTTTATCTTTCAAATATAATAGATAACCTTCAAAATTTAATTTTTTGAGAGCAGCAGTAAAGATAAAATTCAGTAAATTTACAAAAGACTTTTCTGAAGAGAAGTGTGAAACCGTGTGTTGGGTAATTAGTTATAGTTCGTTATCGAAAGTATTGAAGCTTCTTGTGTTCTTTTATTGTTGTAATTATTATTTTTCTTCAGTGTCACATTTATTTATTTTGCTAATTGTACATATTTATTGTAGATAATTTGAAAAATCAGAACATTTTTCTAAAGAAGAATGAAAAATCAGAAGTAATATTTGAAATCCTGTTAACCAAAATATACCCCTATATAAATATTTTTATTTCTTTTGTCATTTTTTCTAGGTACACATTAAAATATGTTTTTTATACACAAATGAAATAATACTATATTGACAGGACTATATTTTTTCTGCTTATGCTTCCTTCCTGATACTGAAGGAGGGAGAAATATATGTTTTCATTGACTATAAGACTTCTGTTTTAAAGTCTGCTTTCAAAGTTCAAACTTTTGGTAAAGTATTTTATACTTAGCCAAACAGCAGAAAAAGACTTATTTAAAAACATGTCTGGTAACTGTGTGCAATAATCCATAACTAAATATTAAAACTTCTTTAATAGTTGCAGAACGTGAGGTTGATTTTTGTTGTATATTGAATATATATTCCTATTCTGAAAATGAATGTTTTCCCATTTGTTAAACAAAAAGTCTACAATGAACCAAGATGTAGATAATTAGTGAGACTTCCACAGTGTTTAACCCAGACAGATGAAGAGTTCTCTATCATGATCATTGTGACCAAAGTTTTATGGGCCAGTCTCACTAAAACTGGCTGGCTCTGTTTCTAGGCAGCCTACCTGAGTTGCCTATTGCCATTCACTTATTATTACACCTTAAGCTTACCAGAGAGATCAAGAACCTGTTCATTAGGTAGACTTACTGTTTCTGGCAAGGTTCAGTAATTCCTTTGTCACTATAATAAATGAACCTTAGCCAAAAATGTCATCTGTGAAGAATCCTCTTGGAGTTATGAAAAATCATGGTTGGTAGCAGAGTAAGCAATCTGAAAGAATAACAGAATATAGTAGTCTTCCATTGGCTTGAGAATAGAGCACCACATTTTGTACTTTGGAGATCTTTGACTTCAGATTTCTCTTTCCTGTAAGTACATAAGCAGATACAAACCTTGGACAGCATGTTTTTATTTTCTAGTCCATTCCAGGAAAAGAAACTATATCAAATGTAAAAGTTTCATCACTTAATGTGTTTAATCAATTGAAACTCGCTATGCAAGTTCTTCTGTAGTATTAGTTATAATCAAGTCTGTTAGGATTTTATATAACTTCTCTAAAGATAGTCCTCCTAGTCATTTGACTTCTCAGCTATAGCTGTTGTTTCCAGAAAACTTGTAAATGTTAATCAGAACTACAATTGACTTACCTTCAGCTGATTTGCCTCTTGTCTAGAAAATGTGTTTCTGAGATGCAGTGGTTTTTAGCAAACAACTTAGTGAATAATTCAACAAATATTTAATGTATGCCTACCATATGCTAGGTAATTGGCTAGGCATGAGAGGTATTAAGCCATTTAAGACATGTTCCGTGTGTATTGGAAGATCACAGTATAGTTGGGAAAATGAAAACAAAAATAGTTACACTATAATGTAATAAATGCTGTAACAGAGGTCTGTACTGAGTATGAATTATATACATGACTAATTTACCCTGTTAGGTTATAAACTCTTACAGGACAGGGTCTAGTATACCTTCATATTTCCTAAAGTGAGTTTGCACAATGTGAGTGCTTAGGAGGTATTTATGTAATATGTGAATTAATGCAAAAATATCAGCAGAGAGAATATTCTTCCACTGTTGTGTTTAATAGAATTAGTGGTTTCAGGAGTTTCTACTAATTAGTCTTATTTTGATTTTTCTGTTACTTCTCCAAACAATTTACTTAATACTTCCTGAACTGGTTCTCAGAATGTTGACATTGCCTGAGAAATGGAATTTGTCTTTTATCAGTCTTGTGAAGGTATATCCTTAACTCATTCTTTGCAATTTGCTCTCTCAATCTTTAGTAACAGATTTATCTCTTTTGCTGGATATAGAGTCAGATTTTTCTTGCACCTGATGAGGAATGGTAAGATAATTAAAGGAAAAGTACCAGTGATATTTTTAGCTAAGCCGTTTTAAATTGTTTTGTGATCATCCTACAGGAAGGGATATCACCTATAAATAATAATATAGTGATTGTACCATTATAGAAAAGGCTAAGATGAAAAGCTCCTTATAAAATCTTTTTACTGTATGTGCTATGTTGACTTTATTTTTGGTTGTAGGTAACAATTAACATGACTTTTGACAAAAAGAGTACTGAGTTTTCCTTGAGTACAACCAAATGAACTTTGCAAATTAATACAGTTTATTCTGAGTGAATGCAATCTAGTCTCTAGTTCATTGTTATAAGCCATTTTCATGATGTTTTATATGGCTCCATTATATACATATACATATACATATACATATACATTATCATTTGCTGTGGAAGTAACTTGTACCAACTAAACTGCTTAGAAAGTGTTACTAGCTTACCTGTCATAAAGTATATATATTTTTTCCTTTTAAATAGATTATTGAAGTTGGCCTTTGTGAAGTTTTTGAATTGATCAAGGAGACACGATTTTCTCACCCATCCCTGTGTCTCAGGAGTCTCCAAGCCCTGCTCAACGTGCTGCAGGGCCAGCAGCCAGAAGGCCTCCAGTCTGAGCCACCCGAGGTCCTAGGTAAGAGCCAAGACTCATTCAGTGAAGCATTTAAAAGTGAATATAGTTAATAATAGAGTATTATACACTTCAAATTGTTAAGAGAATATTTCTAAAGTTCTCACTACAGAAAATGTTAAGTACTTGAGGCGATAAATGTTAATTAGTCCACATTTTATTCATGAATCACTTTATATCCTATAAATTTATACAATTATAAATTTTTTTAATTTATATCCTATAAATTTATACAATTATAAATTGTCAATTTGCAGTTTTTAAAAAGTGAAGAGCTTCCTTTATGAAGCACACACAATAGCCTATAATGTAGTCTTTATTTAATTGTGGTATGGAAACAGAAGGGGTATAAGTTTTAGAGTATTTTCTTCTGTGTTCCTCTGAAGTTATGGTTTAAGAGTTGAAGTTCATGCACACACATTTCTCAATTAGCATGATGAAGCAGGGGGCAAACAAAACATAAATCCCTGAAATCCAGAAATAATCCTCAAACCTTAAGGTCACTATTAAATTAAATCGTTCTTATTAAACTTTTGGCCAAAATAGCTAACATTCACTTTCTCTAACTTGTTACTCTCAATAGTTTTGAAAAACAGGGAAAAGGAAATAAATGCCACAAACCCAAAACAGTACAATTAGTTTCTAAATTGAGGGGACATTTTTTTTTGTATTCATCGTAAATAAAAATCTATTTGTGTTATGGATTAAACTTCTGACTTAGTAACTTTCATTAAGTAAATAAAATGTTTGCTTTTTAAAGTGTGTTCCGATTCTTGCCTTTCATATCAGTGACCTAGGCTCGACATGTAATCCTTTAAATAAGATAGGAGCTTTTACTCAAAAGGTATTAAGGAATAGAAATATAGATGGAAGCATAATTTTTAGCTGGTTAATTGCTTTTTTTCTCCGATGCTAACTATGGGTCTTTAAACTGTCTGAAGTTTTCTAGATCCTTCTAGTATTATAGGAAAATTCTCTGAAGTACTAGATCTGCGGTTCTCATTATGTGGTTCTCAATTCGCATTAGCATGTATCAGAGTTATCGGGGCCTTCCCTATGGTGTTTCTGATTCCATAGACTTGGGGTGGGGCCCAAGAATTTGTATTTGGAGTAAGTTTCTTGGTGATGCAGATGCTGGTTTGGGGACGACATTCTGGTTTAGACTAAAGCTTAGTCCTTTTTTTTCTACTTGGCTGTTTGGATTTTGTAGGACCTACCTGTGAGAACCAAATTGCATGAACCTAACTACATGTCAGATTTTTCTTTTTTTGGTCGCATGTGGTGATTCAGTTTTTGTGTTTGACTTGTTTGTTGGTTGGTTGGTTGGTTTTAATGGGAGGGAGGATGCTGGTCATTAAAACAAGCTGAGGATTTTTTAAACCATCCCCCTCACATACACAGTTATTAAAAGCTATTATCAAATAAAAGCTGTCATGTTGACAAGCAGGCGCCGTGTTGGTTATTGTTAAGATAACACCATTGATCATATTAATATTGTGAAGTGCTGCTTGACTGGACAGCATTTTACTGAAGATTTGACTTATTTTATTTAACAATATTTTGCTGGGTTTTCTTGGCTTTGGTTTTGTCAGTTAGCAAATAATTGGAATGTTAAAATACCGACTAAGACTTGTATGTCATATTTCCTCCTTTGAACATGTTATTTCTCTCCTTCTAAGTCTTCTACGATTCTCATGTCTTATGTCAATTGTTATATACTTTTCCTTTGTATCCGTTCTGTATATACTTTCTTTCCTTTATTCTTTTAAAACTAGACTTGTTCTTAATACTAGCTTTGAAATATAATGTGTGCTTTAGTCTTACTGTCTTGCATCAAAACTTTCACATTGGCTGGGTGTGGTGGCTCACGCCTGTAATCCCAGCACTTTGGGAGGCTGAAGCAGGAGGATAACTTAAGGCTGAGAGTTTGGGACCAGTCTGGGCAACTTAGACCCCTATCTCTGCAAAAAAAAAAAATTTGGTCATGGCAATGAGTGCTACTCAAGAGGCTAAGGTGGGAGGACTGCTTGAGCCCAGGAGTCTGAGGCTACAATGGGCTGTGATTGTGCTACTGCACTGCACTCTAGCTGGGTGACAGAATGAGACCTCATCTCTACCAAAAAAAAAAAACCCTGAAAAAAATCCCACAAAACCCAAAAACTTTTCACCTTATTAATCTGTTTGTTTTTATTTTCTTGTTAAAAGTTTCTAATTCTGCTGTGCTGCCTTTCGTCTGTCTTCCATCCTTTCAGTGTTTACTGCTGATCTCATCACTGCTTTGGCTTATTTTTCTATGTAAGGGATTTCTTATCACTTCATATTTTCTATTTTGTTAAATTAGCTCAAAGATAAAAGCACTGATTTGGTTCTTTTATAATAAATTTCTGTTGAAACTTGCCTCTCCTCCTTTTTTTAATCTAATATCCCAATCTTTTTGGTTATTCTTTTTTTCCCCATTTGGTTGTTTTCGTGTTATTCATGAAAATATGTGTATATTTATGTAACTCTTACTGTAGAATATCTTGATGATTAGTATACACCAAGCCTCTTCTCTTTGCAAATAGATTTTGATTTTTAAATTATTTATTTAAAAATGTATTCCCTTCTGTTTAGTTAGATTATATTCTCAAGTATTCACTGAAATGTAATAGCACCCCCTTTGTTATGTGCTAAGAATGTATGATACCATTGCTGTTATTATGGAACTTAGCATCAGATATGTGTATAATTACAAGTGTGGATAAATTGTATGGAGGAAAGTAGAAGGAGTTCTGAGAGTCCTTTTTTGTTTTTTGAAACAGAGTCTCGCTCTGTTGCCCAGGCTGGAACGCAGTGGTGTGATCTTGGCTCATTGCAACCCCCACCTCCCGGGTTCAAGCTATTCTCCTGCCTCAGCTTCCTGAGTAGCTTGGACTACAGGAGCGTGCCACCATGCCCAGCTAATCATTGTATTTTTAGCAGAGACAGGGTTTCACTATGTTGGCCAGGCTGGTCTTGAACTCCTGATCTCAGGCAATTTGCCTGCCTTGGCCTCCCAAAGTGGTAGGATTACAGTCATGAGCCTCTGCGCCTGGCCATGATTCCTTTTTTAACTTAAAAAATTTTTATTTACTTATCTTTAGGGACAGGATCTCAGTATATTGCCCAGGGTAGACTCAAACCCTGGACTCAAGTGATCCTCCTGCCTCCACCTCCCAAGTAGCTGTGACTATAGGTATACACTGCTGCACCCAGCTCCCTAAAAGCCTCCCTGAAGATGCGACATTTGAGATTTAGAGGGTGAATAGGAGGGAGTGAACTAGATTGTAAGTGCTCCAGGTAGAAATAACAGCATGCAGTAAGGCTCTGAGTCAAAAGGAGAATGCATGAAAAGAAGAGCAATATGGCTAGAATGTGGAGAGTGAAGGGAACAGTCTTGTGACAGGTGAGGAAAGAGGCAGGGACATGTGGAGCTTTACATGCCATGTTAAAGAATTTGATTATTGGGCTAGGAGGAATGGAAGGTCATTCTGTATTTCATTACGCTAAGAATATTGTTTTTAAAATAGCCTGTTTTCTTAAATTATTTGCTTAAATTATTGACTGTTTTCTTTCCCTGGAATCTTAACCTTTTTGAAAGGGTAGAGACTTTCTTTGTCATGTTTGCCAATACCCTAATGTAGAGTAGTTGCTAATGTGCGAGAGTTCAGTAAATATTTGCTGAATAATCAACAGATGTACTCGCTGAAGGGTAATAATTGGAGGAAGGATGGGTAGATGGAAATATGGACAAACAGGGATAGATGAAAGGATGGAAGGAAGGTTAGCTGGAGGAAAAGGTAGAGGAAAGGATAAATGGAAAAAAAGTGAAAGTATAGGATGTGTACAGACAAGTGAAGAGAGGAAGGGAGAAAGAAAAGAAGGAAGAGGAAGACAGAAGGGAGGAAGGAATTAACAAGAGTGAAAGAATTTTAAGTAGACAATTAGATTTTTGGTTTGAAATTCTCCCTATTGGGGCAATAGCGAATGGTAAGAGATAATTTCTTAACACTTTTTAGTCAAAGAGATGATGATAGCATGGATTGGAAAGATGGTGATGAGACAGAGAAAAGTGGTTATTCGTTAGGATGTAAAATAAACAGGGCTTAATTTGGGATTAGCTGTGGAAGATGAGGGATTGGTAGGGGCTGCCTAGGTTTCTGTAAGTTACCAGATAACCCACAGGTGGCATTTTAGTTTTTAGAGAATTGCGGTACATTACTCCTCTTTCTCTTGTTCTCCTCCCACTCTCCCTTCCCTTTCTCTCTCTTCATCTTTCTCAGTTTTCTGACTCTCTTTTTCTCTCTCCATCTGATTATTCACTCTGTAAGGATTTTTAGATCTCTCTTCTATGGAAGAAATACCCAGATGTCTGTTGATTGAATCTTGGATGGAGGTGTTCAGGGAATTTTGTGTGGAGACCTCTGCTGGTTTTAAAACATTTGTGTGTGTGTGTGTGTGTGTGTTTCATCTTCACCACTAAATGACTTTATGATTTAGGAAAAATCTTTTGACTACCCTGTATCTCAATTTCATTGTTAAAGGAGGAGAATATCTGTCCTATTGACTTGGAGGTTTTTCTAGGGTATAAATGAATTACATCCTCTCTAAGTGTGAATTGCTATTATGTTAATGATGTAACCAATTTTATATTAAAGCACATTATGGCATATGTTTTATGTTTCTATTACTTTGAAAATATATACATAATTTCCTGGACACTTAACATCTTAAGAAGCCTCCTAATCTAAAAGGTAAAATAAGTATGAGTAGTCTGTTACTTGATAGGATGAGTTTCTTGAATATGTGAATGTCTCTAGGCAAGCTTGTTTTAAAAGACCTTAGATTTTCTCTTTTTACTAAGAAAAACAAGGAGTTGAACTGAATGTTCTTTAAGGCCCTTGTTACATAAATATTTCAACTTTTGGGGAAAAGAGTACCTGGAAAGAAACTAATGCAAAGTAATTGTTCTAGATTCCTTAAATTTTGTTTATAATGAGACTAAAAATAAATAAATATAGGCACATAATGTTCTGTATGTTGGATGAATATAATTGAATTCTATTTATCCACAGAGTCTCTCTTCCAGCTTCTTTTGGAAATCACTGTTCGAAGTACTGGGATGAATGATAGCACAGGACAGTCCTTAACAGCACTTTCCTGCGCTTGCCTCTTTAGTCTGGTGGCTTCTTGGGGAGAAACAGGAAGGACACTTCAGGCCATCTCTGCTATCCTCACCAACAATGGAAGCCATGCTTGCCAAACTATTCAGGTATTTCATATTTATATCTGCTTAGAAATTTGTAAGATGACAAGTTACAGTTTCATCTCAATTTCTGTCAATAGGAATTCTGCTTTTTCACACTCATTACAGTAACTTGATCTAAGATTGATACATACGTAATCTACAGTATTTCAATTACATGATATGTATGTTTAACTCTGAAGCTTTAAATATAATAAAATGAATTTTGGCCAGACCTCTTAAATCTTTAAGCTGGTCTTTGCCTTAACACTGTAGCCTTCTCTTTCCTTGCTGTTGTCTTGCTCTCTGCGTTCTCCCCTCTTCCCATCTTTCCCTGAATTTTTTAGAATGGAATTCATTCTTAGTTTTAAATATCTTTTCTCTGTTGAAAGAAAAAGATATGGTATCCATCTGATATATTTTTGGTTGGTTGATTATATGATTTTTAATGAGTTGATTTGTTTCTGAGTTGCTTCAGCTATGTATAAAACATTTCAGGCTTTTAATATTCAGTTGTGGAACAGACAAGCTCGTCACCATTTTAGTAGTGGGAAAAATAATCCTTCTTATAGGCAAACTTGACTTAATTATTTGGGAAGGCTCTGGAAATTGAGAAAGAAGTTACGATTTTAAGACCTGACTGTCTACTCTTCTCTGGCCCCTTGGGCAACTCCAGAGCAAGTGGAAGGGCTGCCCCAATCCTGTTATTAGCAGACCAAAGATAGCAAAAGGAGTATATTGGTCATTTTCTGTCTTATTCAGTGATCTTGAACTCCCCTTGTCAAACAAGAGCCATTCCCTTACTCTAGATTTCTGCTGTTTTCTTCCTTTCTGCCTTGCTTGGAATCCTTTTGTCCCTTTTTATGGTCCTTAATTATTTTGAAGTTGCTCTAATACAACTGTGGTTTTCAAGCTGTGTTCTGTAGACGTGCTTTCAGGGTTTGGCAAATGTTTAATTTAAATATATGTTTAAAATATACAAATATTTTAAAAATTGTAATAAAATAATGCAAACATTCAGATACTATATACCAGATTTTAATAGGATAGTGCCCACCAACATGTGAGCTTATGAAGTTTGATATGATTTGCTTTTATGTAGAGACTTAGGAATGCCATTAGAGCTCATAGCAGGAGTACGTGAACTACGTTCATGGAAAGCCTCCCAGAGGATATGAGGTGAGATCTAAACAATGGGTTGAAATTAGCCAGGAGAAATTGTTGGTGTTGGTGGTGTAGAGAGAGAATGTTCTAGGTATCCACATGCTAAGGCATGGAGGTGAGAGTAAGAGTGGAGTATTTAAAAGCTGAAAGAAGTTTAGTATAGCTATAGCATAGAGAGCTGGCAAATAGTATACCCACAACATAGAGAGCTGGCAAATAACAGAGACAGGACTCGAGGGCTTATCTGTCTCCAATATTTTCAAAACTACTTGATCCTCTGAATCAATAGCTATGGTTCTCTACAGACCTACCACATCACTACATCCCCAACTCTAGCTGAAACACCATATTAAAGCCCATTACCTTAACATGACTTACAATGCTCTTCATGATTTGGCCTTTTATCTACCAGCTTCATTTCTCAAAACTCTCCTGGCCTGACTGTTGGTAGAGGGAGAAAAGCTTTCCCTGATGATGTGTGCAGTAGTCCATTTTCACACTGTTGATAGAGATGTCCCTGAGACTGGGCAATTTACACAATAAAGAGGTTTAATGGATTTACAGTTCCACTTGGCTGGGGAAACCTCACAATCATGGTGGAAGGCAAGGAGGAGCAAGTCATGTCTTATGTGGATGACAGCAGGCAAAGAGAGCTTGTTCAGGGAAATTCCTCTTTTTAAAACCATCAGATCTCGTGAGGCTTACTCGCGATCATGAAAAGAGCACAGGAAAGACTTGCCCCCATGATTCAGTTACCTCCCACTGGGTCCCTTCCACAACACATGGGAATTCAAGATGAGATTTGAGTGGGAACACAACCAAACCCTATCAGTGTGTATAACTATTCACATCTCAGATTTATTTTGGCACCCAACTGCATATTACTTGTCCATTTCAAAAAGCTTAGCAGAGAGTTTAAAGCAAGGTAGACATGGTACTACTGCAAGGTGCCGTATTGAAGGAGACTGAAATCCTTTCTGGAGGGTTGAACTCTCGACTTCAAAGGTTTTCTGCAGATAAAACACTGTTTATTGCATTTGAGCTCAGAAACAAATCAATTAAAAAAGCACATAGAAAAAGGCACCATTATTGAGAATTTGCAGAAACAAATATGGTAGAATCAATCCTGCCAAATCCTTAGCTATTGAAATTATTTGATATAGAATGTGTATGTGTATGAATATATAAAGTATGGTTAAAGTAATAAAAGAAAATATCAAAAGTATGATTAAGGAGTGAGAATATAAAAAGTAGTCAGACATTAGGAAAAAAAACAAATTGAATTCCTAGAAATGAAAAACCAAACAATTACAGTTAGAAACTTAAAATGGATTAACTATTGTATAATATGATTGAAGGTGGAAATGGCGAGCTGAAGGATAAAGAGGAAGGAATTATCTTGAATGCAACAGAGTGACAAGGAGAGAAATATGGAAGATAAAATAAGAAACATGGATCAAGAATGACAAAATCTAATGTAATACAGTCTGAGTTCCACAAGGCAATAATAGATTTGTGGAGATAGAGTACTTGAAATAATGGCTAAGATTTTACAGTATTGGTGAATGACATGGAATCCCAAGAGTAAAGAATTCTACCTTGCTTGAGATTTGCTTCTTATAGATGAACTTTTAGTTGGTACTTTTTGCTGGCATGCGAAGTATCATTCTGAACAATTTATTGTCTTATCAATGATGATATGTTACCAAAGTATCTTTGTTTTGTGTTTGTAACATTTTAAAATATTTTTTCATTTTTTTCTTCTCTTTTGGCTAGGTGCCAACAATTCTAAATTCGCTACAGAGAAGTGTACAAGCAGTTTTGGTGGGGAAAATTCAAATTCAGGACTGGTTTAGTAATGGCATTAAGAAAGCAGCTTTAATGCACAAGTGGCCATTAAAAGAAATATCTGTTGATGAAGATGACCAATGTCTACTTCAGAATGATGGATTTTTTCTTTATCTGTTATGCAAGGATGGATTATATAAAATAGGCTCTGGATACAGTGGAACAGTTAGGGTAATGTGCTTTCTTACAGTTCCTTAATTATACAGAGTTATAACCATAACGAATTGTGTTCTGTGTGTTTCTAGTTTCATTTCTAGAATGTGACCTAATTTGGGTGTAATAATATTTATTTGAAAACTATAATTGAAATACAGGCGTTAAATGTCATTCACCCATTTGTATTATTTTTCATTGACTGTTGATTATGAAACCACTGATAGACTAACTTTTTTTATTTTGCAGGGCCATATATACAATTCTACATCCCGTATTAGAAACAGAAAAGAAAAAAAGTCTTGGTTAGGGTATGCTCAGGTAAGAGACTATCCATAATAAACCAAAATTTTCTTATCTTTTAAAACATGTGATTTGTCCTTGTTTAATCAATAATGTCACTTCTATTTAAACAAAAATGATATAGTTTTACTAATATGGCCATAACAACTGAATAGTGTAGTGTAAAGAACACTGGCTCAGAACTCATAAGAGGTTCAGTTTTAGTTCTGGCTCTGCTTATTACTAGCTATATGACTGGACAACTCATTTAACTTATTTGGTCCTCTGTTATTTAGCTTTAAGATGGGATTAAACATACCTTCTTTAGAGTTCTTGTTTAAGTGAGTCTCTAGATAAGAATTGAAGACCACCTTTATCATTAGCACTTTTTAAAAAAATTGAGACAGAATCTCGCTGTGTCATCCAGGCTAGAGTGGAGTGGCGCAGTCTCGGCTCACTGCAACCTCTGCTTCCTGGGTTGAAGAGATTCTTGCACCTCAGCTTCCTGAGAAGCTGGGACTACAGGCCCATGCCACTGTGCCTAGCTAATTTTTTTTGTATTTCTAGTAGAGACAGGGTTTCACCATGTTGGCCAGACTGGTCTTGAACCCCTGACTTCAAGTGAGCCACCTGCCTGACCTCAAATGAGCCAAAGTGCTGGGATTACAGGCCTGAGCCACCCCACCCAGCCTGATTAGCATGTTTTAATTGGAAATGTGTACGTGTCCTGAGGCCAAATTAGGGTTTCTTACCAGAAACTCTTTCATTTTAGTCTAGTTTCAGTACTTTCTAGGAAACAGTGTTTGGCCTGCTCAGTAGACAGCTACCTGCATGGAGAATATGCAAAGAATCACAAGAGAGAAAAGCCATGGGCTGGTGTGTCTTTCTTAATGTTGTGATCTTATCTCCTGACCAACATAGCCAGATAGGTGTCAGCCTTTTACAAGGTCAGCAGCCAGATGGATACATTACTCCTCCTCTTATGGAGAAAAGCAAATGAAGGATGGACAAGAGGGACTAGAAATATTTTTTTCCATATGGTACCCACCTGAACAGTGAAACCCAAGTTCCCTTGTATAAGGATAGAGAATAAAGATTTCCCTGCATGCCTGCCTTGCTGAGCTCATGAGATTTGTTGTCAGGATCAAATGATAAAAGATATTTGAAACTATTTTGAAAACTATGGAAATTATTATTGTTGCGTGAAGAATAATTCTACTGTATCAACTGTTGGGGAGAATTTGGAATTAAAATTTTTTTTGGAGTTGTAGTTTCACTTTTGTCACCAAGGCTGGAATGCAGTGGCGCGATCTCAGCTCACTGCAACCTCTGCCTCCCAGGTTCAGGCGATTCTCCTGCCTCAGCCTCCTGAGTAGCTGGGACAAATCCCAGCCTCCCAAAGTGCCTCAGCCTCCCAAAGTGCTGGGATTACAGGCATGAGCCACCGCCCCCAGCCTGAAATTAAATTTTAGATAACAAATTAGTTTCTCAGTAATTGTCGCTTAAAAGTTGAACTTAGCTTAAAATATGTCATTGAATTTTTATTTGCCACTCTACTGTGTTTTATCTAAGAAATAATGCTGTGGAAAATATTTTATTATAGAAGTGTGTTCAGTGACATATCACACCTCTGAAACCACTGTGCTATTCATTTTCAAATAGCAAACTCAATACTTGTTATTTTTCTTAAATTATTTGTTAAAGTAACAGTGATCATTTATATTATTTACCTGGCTAGTGATATGGTCATATACAAAATGTTTATACCTGTACTGTCCTGTTAAGTATACCTAATTATGTTTCTGGGAATGTGTTAAATCAATTTTCAATAATGACTTTTCCTCTAAATGAGAGAAATGTTCTTATATTTTTAATCTTTAACATCTTTTAGACATCAATATTGATGTATTATTGTAACTGAAAAACCTGTAATATGGAGTTGTATGGCTACTTTTTCTGCTGAATTAGTAATAAATATTTTAACAGGAAAATGTTTTGCTGTTATCAGGGTTATTTATTATATAGAGATGTGAATAACCACAGCATGACAGCCATAAGGATAAGCCCTGAAACACTGGAGCAAGATGGTACTGTAATGTTACCAGGTATGTTTCAAGTAGTCATTTTTTTTTTCCACAAGCAATTTTAAGAAATGTGCATGTTAGGCTATTTAGACATATAAAGAATGATTAGCAAGGGATAGTGCTTGCTTATAAAAGGGTTTTAAAAATCTTGACATACAAAGCATTTTATAGTCTATGTAAAGTTAATACATATCAAGACAATAGACATAGAAATATAATAAGTTTTAATATTTGTTTTCAAAATTGGCCAGCTATGGCCTAATCTCTGACCTCACCCCACCACGATTTTCTTAGCTGCTGAATTAGTGGAGTGATGTAACTGTGTTGCTCTTAATAAAATCAGAACTCTGACTCTCATGTGATCCAGTATAAAGAGCCTTCTGTTTATTTTTACTTTAACAACACTGCAGTTGAGTTTTCCTCCTTTATTTTATTTTATTTATGTTAAAGAGGTTTCAGAGACAGAGAGTTTAGGGTGGGTCAGGAATTTTTTAAAAATTTCATCATTTATGCTTCTTATGCTTCTTAATAATGCTTTGATAAAGGTCTTTGGACATAGTTTATTTTGCTTTAATTTTGAGGCTTTTATATATTCACTTAAATCACTGCTAAATTTTCAGGCAGTAGGTCTCAAATTTTGTCAAATGCTGGAAAAATGCATATTCTTTATTGTAAGGTCTTTGAATTTGCTTATAATGTTGATACTTTCTGAAGCTGTTTATATTAAAATCTTGAACGTCTAATGTGTCTGTCAATAATTTCATAGTAGCAATATTACTTGTAAGCACTTGACCATCTGAAAGTGAGAGCTACTTCTGAAGAGTGCATTGAGAAGAATAGCTGCTCCTGGGCTGCATGTTAATTTTTAAATATAATCTTAATAACTTCATCAAACATTTATTGGAACCTTACTACCTATACATAGATACATATTAGTGTACATGACAGTATGTTAAAGTAAATACCACATTTCATGTCCATTTCAGAAATAGAGCAGCTTTGGAAAGCGGTTGACTTAATAAAATCATTTTGAAAATAGCCATCTATTTTCAGATATGTCAACAGAGTTTTTTTGTTTTGTTTTGTTTTGTTTTGTTTTTTTTTCATTACAAGTCCTGGGCCATGTCTTTGGTCATAATAACAATAATGATAATAATATTAAAAAATACTTTTGATAACATGCACACTCCTTGCACATATTTATACATATATTAAAAGTAATCATGTTTGTTGTATAAAAATCATATGAACTAAAAAGAATGAATTGAAATAATTATAATCCCACTTCCCATATATAAACACTATGAACATGTTGGTAAATATCCTTCTCATATTTTTCCTGTGTGTTTATGTCCATACTTGTAAAAAAGTGTGATCATATGCTACATATTGCTTTTTTAATCTATCTCTTTCACTTAATATTCTGAAAATATTTCTAGGTCATTAAATAGTCTTCTACAATGTCACTTAAATGTTACAAAATATATTCCATTGATTAATGTTTGGGAATGAAAGCCTTCCAGTGTTTTGCTATATAAATTACACTGTAATGAGCATTCCTGCTGTGCTTTCTTTGTGCCAGTCATTTTAGGATAATGATGTAGAGGAAAAATTCTAAATTGACACATGCCCTCCGCTATAACACATGGGTACTAATATCAAGGATTTACTTCTGAGAAACCCTGCACATGTAATAGAGACGGTGACTGAGAAGACAATTTGAAAATATCTGCCTACAGCTGTTTTATTTATTCTGCCTTGATAAAAAAAATTACTCAGTGTCTTTATTCAGTTTGAATTCCATTGCTTTGTTTAACTTCTGAAATGCAACTTTGAACGATACAAGCGTGGCTTTCTGTGTTTCATAAGTGTGTGGTGTATTAGTGGTGAAGAGTGAACCAAACTTCGGGAAGATAGTCCCGTATTTGTCTTCAAAACTGGCAGACATTGCTTGATGTATTCCTGAAGATATGATCTTAAAATACTACATGATGGATAAAGAGAAAATCTTGAAACCACGTGGCAGAAGACTCCTCCCTCAAGCCTGAAGAAGCCTTTTGTGATTTTCTCATTTTTTTGACCTGGACTGAATTTTCATCAAATAGCACTTTTTGTTTTTCCTGGGTAGGGATAGCTCCGCTCTGTAGCCTTCCAATCAAGGAGCAGAAGTAAATTGTCAGGTTTATAGATGGTAATGAATACCATGTTTCAAGTCGACATAAATCAGGTAATTCCCTGAGCTTCATGTTCCAGCTTGTCTTACAGTATAGTTTATTTAAAAAGTATTTCAACCTAGTTTTGACGAGCTTAAAACATACTTTTTTCTCTGATAATTGTCATTTTATTCTTTAAACCTCAGCTTATCTTACAGATTGTATCTTTATGTCATTTTCTCCCCATGTCTGGTGACAGGTTGCCTCAGTTCTGAGGCTTTTTGCTACTCTTCTTGCGCCGCTTCACTCCTCACCCCTGCATTTATCTGAAATTATAATGAGTTTTTCTTCTTTGCTTTTTAGTTTAAAATCTTACTGCTTAGAGCTTGAGAAGCATCTTTCTTGCGCCTCTTTGTGTTCTGTACAGTGGACTAGGAACTCTTTCTTTTGATTTCTCCTCTCTTTGATTACCAAGTCTCTTGGGCTACCAGTGGGCCTTGTCTCCCAGTTTCTATTTCCAGTTTGTGATCCCTGAATTCTCTATTTGGTAAGGGTCTGCCTGTGTTTTGCATATTTATGATAAGGAAGTATGCTAGTATGAAGCTCCTGGGCAAAGATAAAGAATAATCTAGCTTATTCGGGTGGGCTCCATTACTGCATTCCAAAATCAGAATTTTATGTTTTATTGATTCAGGGGCAACTAGAAATGAAATGTTATTTTTTGTTTTGGTATTGTGATTAATGGAGAGATTCATCCTAGTTCTCTGCAGTTATTTTGGGAAGTATGTGTGTGTGTGTGCTTTTAACTTGCTTGCTGAAAATTTGTTTTTCCAAAAGGATAGAATTTATACTTAGATGTTGATTTTGCTTGTAGTTTTGTGTTATTTAGTAGCAGTCACTAACACATGTTCCTGTGGTCCTTCTGTAATACTGGTATCCCTTGTTACAATTGAGCTTGTGCATTATTTTGATCAAAGTATGTGGTGTACTATTTTATGGAGATGCATACAGTATTGATGAAATACGGTATTCTAGCCAAGATACATGACTGCTTTGAGATAAAAGTAAAACGTAAGCATGTATTTGTCTGCTCTGTGTTGGACAAATATTTAAAAAGTTTAGAGCACACTAAATGCTAAAAATGCTATGAATAAACATAGAATTTCTAAGTGGGAAATGCACAACTGGTTATGAATATCCATTTTACAAAGCAAGGGATATCTAGTTGGGCACAATAGACATCAAATACAGAAGCTTTAAGTCTGTATTTTTCGGTGACACTAATGACTGTGATGTATGTCTGAGAGTAGAGTGTTGCCTCCATTGCATGTGATTGTATTGAAATGATTGTAACCAACATTATAGTTTGTTCATTGTGGTGCATGTTTACTATCAGACTATATCTAATACTAACTCATTTTGAAATGAGGTGGGATCTCAGGTCCTTGGTTATGGAAGATTTATAAATATAAGCAAAAATGTAATAAGTATGATTAGTTGAATTAATCTCTGCTAATTTGTAATTCTTTATTAAAAAGCACAGTCTCCTTTTGAGTTTAAGTTTATCCTTATTGCGTGGAGAACTCTCATTTTGACTTCAACAGAGGAGTAAATTCATTTTGCAAGGTATTTGCTTGTATTGTAATATAAATACTTTTTCTTCCTTTTGCACAGATTGCCACACTGAAGGTCAAAATATTTTATTCACTGATGGAGAATATATTAATCAGATAGCTGCTTCAAGAGATGTAAGTATCCTGAATCTTAAGTAACTAGTGTAAATTGAATTTCTCTGCCTTAAATTATTTAGCTTTTATTAGATAGACTGTAGAGCCTTGAACGACCTCTTTCTGTAATGTAATGCTGTGGATGTTTTATTTTTCTTAGGATGGCTTTGTTGTCAGAATATTTGCCACAAGCACTGAACCTGTTCTGCAGCAAGAATTGCAACTTAAACTGGCTAGAAAATGCTTACATGCCTGTGGTATCTCACTATTCGATCTGGAAAAGGACTTGCATATTATAAGTAAGATAGCAAATCAAGTGTTTTCCCCGTATTTTAATTTTCAATTTTTAATTCTCTTAAAAATGAATTGTGTTTTCACCAGTTCAGCTTATATTGTAGCAGCTATTTTGTGTCTGTTACTATTAATATAAAGGATAATTTTGAATTAATATGAATAAATAGGAAATGCGGCCTTTAAACAAAGTACAATATTTGAAGACCATTCTAAGGAAATGACTAATAATTTCTCATTTTTGTTTTGAATAGAGCAAAAGAAAATAAAATTTAATGAGAATTATGGATGGATATTGGTGAATGCCATTAGTTTATATGCTGCATCATTATTCCACTATTTAAAAATTTGAAAACTTACGTTGTAAATGTCATTACAACAATATGCATAGTTCTCTCATTGAAATTTTTTAAGTTTTTACTTGAACAGATTTTCAAGGTAACGATAGAATGGTGTTATAGATTGTGACAGTGGTAATTGGCCTTACACACAGGTCAGTAATCTTTCATTTGGATAGAGAAATGCAGATAACCACAGAGTATTTCTTTGGCTTAGATTATTTGCTGTTGTAATGTTGTAAAAGTAATTAGGATCATGAGTTCTCCTGAGAGTTTTAGTTTTGGCTTGCCACGCCACTCCAGGTTTAATAGTGACCTTCCATAACTTGTAGGATTCTTTGCAAGATCCTCCTCCTTTTTTGACTGTTATCTCATTATATTTAATAAACTTGGCATTAGTGCTTTACTTTATATATTCTAATTTTGTAGTATTTTTATAATTCTTCCCTAGAAAAATATCGAATTGAAATTACATATTTAAAATTTTAAAAGCCCATAAACTAATTAGTAGTTTGTATAGTTGGACAAAATCATAAAATGTAGTATATATAAAGTTACAATTATTCATAGTTTTACAATTTGAAAATATGCATAAGAATCTGTGTGTATATGCATTTTACATATATATATAAAAAATATATATTTGAATTCATGGAGTAGCTATATAAGATGTTCTTCTGTAGAAAAAGACATAGGCAGAGAATCTGAAATACTTTAATTCAGATATCTGCATGGCATTGTTCCAAACTCAAATGACTGTGTCTGGACTAACCTCTCCAACCTTTATATTTGCTTATTTGTAAACCAAATGGTATAGTTGAGGAATCAAATGAGATAAATTTTGTGAATGCATGGTACCTAATAAATGCTCAATAAAAATTTGGCCATTTTTACATTAATTCAAGGAATATTACTGACATTGAATTTTTAAAATTTTTTGTTGTATATTTAAAAAATTAATTTGTTACTGGTTTGGAACAAGAGAAACAGATTATGATAGCTTTATCATTCCTTGGAGTACTATACCTATGGTTAATATGTTTAAAAATTTGAGTGTATAACATTTTGTCATCCTTGTTTTTTAGTGATTTTGAATTGACATTGCAATCACTCAAAATAGTACATGTTGTGTTTAGAATTCTTCATATTAGAAATGCAATAGTATTTATTAGTCTCGTATTTCAGGTACAGGATTTGATGAGGAGTCAGCAATTCTTGGTGCAGGACGAGAGTTTGCGCTAATGAAAACAGCAAATGGAAAGGTAAGTTATTCTCTTTGGATTAAAAATTAGCATTCTCTGATTTAAGAGATTAAAGTACAATCTGTTGATTAGTTTATATAGTTTGCATCTTTAATGAGAATAATCTTTTAAATTTTGATTTAAAATTATTTTTTATGAGATAAAATTTTATTCATGTTGGAAACAGTACAGGCATGCCTCATTTTATTGTGCTTAGTTTTGTTGCACTTCACAAATAATTGCTCTTTTTACAAATTGAAGGTTTGTGACAACCCTGAGTTGAGTGAGTCTGTTGGCACCATTTTTCTAACAGCATATGCTCACTTTGTGTCTCTGTGTCACATTTTGGTACTTCTCTAAATATTTCAAACGTCTTTATTATTACATCTGTTATGGTGATCTGTTATCTTTGATGTTACTATTGTAGTTATTTTAGGGTACTATGAAGTGTGCCTATAGAAGACAGAAAACTTAATGGATAAAAGATAAAAAAGCTATTATGAACTGTGTCTTCTTGGTAAAATACGTGTATTTCTTGCTCAACTCCCATAAGTTGAATAGTGTGAAAAAGAGTTTGTTTTTATGTGAATTTTGTTTTTCAGTAAAATATTGATGTCCTTTTTTTTTCTGTGTGAAATCTGATGCACTATTACAAAAAGCACCATAATTCCTTTTTTTTTTTTTTTTAAATGTATAAGATATATTACACTGGCAAATACCAGAGTCTTGGAATCAAACAAGGTGGTCCTTCAGCAGGAAAATGGGTTGAGCTGCCAATTACAAAATCTCCAAAGATAGTACACTTCTCAGTTGGACACGATGGCTCTCACGCCCTTTTAGTCGCGGAGGATGGGAGCATATTCTTTACAGGATCTGCTAGTAAAGGAGAAGATGGAGAATCAAGTAAGTTGAGTGATCAACTATGCATTTAGTAAAAATAAATGCTTTATTTTAGTAAAAATAAATAAAACTTTATTAACATAAAGTTACCAATTTCAACAACACTAACCTCACCAAGTTAATAGAGGATTTTACACTGGGGACATATTTAATTAATGGCAGTGGGTTACTGTTCATTGAAAAAAAAAATGTGCTTGCTAATTTCATTCTAAAGTTCATATTTATGAATTTTTATGCTTTATGGGAACGTGGCTATTCATCTGAGAGTATCTGCTTATTTTATAGCAGTTAATGTTATTTTAAAAACTTACTTGTTGCAATAGATTATTTTAGGAAACCCAAAACTTTGGAAGGAATGTATACTTCAGAATGAAGGTAAACTTTACGTAATCTTTTGTAATAGTATTGACTGTGGATTACAGTTTTTGTTTTTGTGTTTTTTGAGACAGGGTCTTACTCTGTGACCCAGGCCAGAGTGCAGTAGTGTGATTAGCTCACTGCAGCTTTGACCCCTGGGCTCAAGTGACCCTCTCACCTCAGCCTCATGAGTATGTGGGACTATAGGCACATGCAACCATGCTCAGCTAATTTTTGTATTTTTTGTAGAGATGGAGTTTTGCCATGTTGCCCAGGCTGGTCTCAAACTCCTGCACTCAAGCAATCTGCCAGCCTCCCAAAGTGCTGAGATAACAGTCACGAGCCAGCATGCCTGGACTGGATTACCATTTTTGGTGTTATTTCTCTGTGATGGAATCATTGCTAAGCAATGACAAAGAAAATTATTTTGTTTATGTCTCATATTTCTTATGTTTCTGTGCAGTCTTCCTCAAAGTGTCATTTTTCTCTTGTTATAAATTCTCACGTACTTTATATATTTTAGCACATTGGAGAAGCATCTTATAGGGATTAGGTTGTAAAGCCAATACATAATGTAAAAATAATGTGAAAATAAAAATTATTTGGAAAAACCCTTTAAAGTAGCCATAAAGTGTATTATTATCTCTCAGAATAGTTTTTCCTTCTGGCATTTGGAGGACATTGTCCTTTCTTTGAGGACCAGGTAAAGTAGTTGTAGTGTATGTGTCTGTATATATACGTATGTGTGTTTGTGTATACGTGTGTGTGTGTGTGTGTGTGTGTCATGTCGTATGAAAAGTAGAGTATTTTAAGCCCCAGCGCAGCAGCAATATATTTTTGTTCTGAAAGACATGCAGGGACTGGGGTTGACTGAAGGAACAATTGGTTTCTTGTTTCCCATATTTTGCCTAGTTCAAGGATTTAGTTTTTGAGAGCAGTGGCTGCTTGAATCACCACATTTAAAATTATTCACTCTCCTTCCATATATATATATATCTCCTTTCCTTATAATATCTCATTGACAGCTGGGCACGGTGTCTCACACCTGTAATCCCAGCACTTTGGAAGGCCAAGGCGGGTGGATCACGAGGTCAGGAATTCGAGACCAGCCTGACCAACATGGCAAAACCCCATCTCTTCTAAAAATACAAAAATTAGCCAGGTGCGGTTGTGGGTGCCTGTAATCTCAGCTACTCAGGAGGCTGAGGCAGGAGAATCACTTCAACCCAGGAGGTGGAGGTTGCAGTGAGCTGAGATCGTGCCATTGTACTCCAGCCTGGGCAACAGGAGTAAGACTCCATCTCAAAAAAAAAAAAAAAAAATATATATATATATATATATATATAAAATTGACTTGATGTAACTGCTTATTCAATATATATGTTGAATGAGTGAGGAACTTCTTTTACTTTACAGGATCTAACAAGAATACATGTGAATAACAACTTGGAAAAAAAGGAGATTTTAGATATGTGTTAGTAGAATGGTATTAATAATGCAATAGCTAATTTAGAGATTGGGCCCTCCAGGAGTTTGGTAGAAAACTAATATTACTCACTGAGAATTTGAATGTACTTCAAGGAATGAGGATCTAGCAATTATAGCATAAATATTAATTGACCAGATGAGGCTAGCAGGTTCACTAATTTTAAGTGACATGTTGGGAAGCCCAGGCGTTTGTGAAAATGGACAAATAGAATAGTGTCATAAATGCAAATAATACATGTTTTTTTTTCTTTGAGCTTTATATACAAACCATTATTATTATTATTGGTACATAGAGGTCTTGATTTAATCTAATTTCTTTTTTAAAGCTAAGAGCAGACGGCAATCCAAACCTTATAAACCTAAAAAGATAATTAAGATGGAAGGAAAGATTGTGGTGTATACAGCCTGCAATAATGGAAGTAGTTCTGTTATTTCTAAAGATGGAGAACTCTACATGTTTGGAAAAGATGCCATTTACTCTGATAGTTCAAGTAAGTTAAAAAAAAGTTTTATGCAAAGAAGTTTCAGTATTAGTTTTGTATGACAAAGACATATCTAGAAAATTTATGTTTGTAGCATGCTTTCTCTACATTTTTTACATTTCCTTCCAAATGTGAAATATTTCGAAAGAGAAATTCTCTGTCATATCTTGTCATTAGGAGCACTGTCCCTAGTTTCATGCAGAGCTAATCATAGAGCTTGGCAAGGGAAGCTTCACTGTAGCTGTGACTTCTGTGGAATGCTTTCCCTAGATTCAGGTGCTTATGGGACATGTCCCTGGGACAGTGGCAGTATCCTGGGGAAGTGATTTTCATGACAAAGCTAGTTTATAATTGTTGAAGTATTTTTTCTCCCCCATTAGGGTGTTTGGCTGGGATGATCTGTCTTATTTACTGTTCTATCCCCAGTGCCTAGCACAGTGTCTGCCACGTTGTAGGGTCTCAAGAATTATTTTCTAGTGTCTGGGTGACTGATAAACCAAGTTTAAGAAGTGGATATGAGGGGTGGAACTAGCTAAATCGTTTTATATTTATAAATGCTAATCTCCAAAACTTGTCACATTTGGTTACTAGATTTTCTTTCTAGCAGCTAGAAATGAATATAATGAATGAGGCATCCCACTTGGAAGGATTTTGTGTGTGATAAGTATGTAAAACCTTTGAGTTTCTTTGGAAAAAAGGAAATTAGAATTAATGAAGTTTATGATTAGAAATTTATGTGATTGTCTCATGCTGGGAAAATTACACCTGTAGAACATTTATAGCCATTAATTATTAAGTCAAGAGGTACCCAGATGATAAGTGAACTGGCTTAATGCTATAATATTTAGATTCTCATTTGGAAGCAGCTATCAGAGTAAATCAGAATTTGGGAGTGGGCTCTTGTACACTTTAAAAATAATATTCAGAGTAATTGTTGCTTACTAACATTCACTGGGTAGAGCTGATGGAAACTTGTATATCTCTTCAACATATATTTATTGAGCATGGATGATACATCAGTGATTGACGGACCTGTCAGACCTGGTTACTGCCTTTTTAAGGATCTGAAGGACAGTTGGGTATTAGAGGACTTAAATGTTGGGGAAGTGGCATTGAATGGTTATGGACATAGACTCAGATCCTAGCATCAACATTTTTTTTTTGGTGGGGGTGGGGATGGAGTCTCACTCTGTCCCCCAGGCTGGAGTGCAGTGACGCAATCTCAGCTCACTGCAACCTCTGCCTCCTGGGTTCCAGCGATTGTCCCACCTCAGCCTCCCAAGTAGCTGAGATTATAGGCACACACCACGACGCCCAGCTAATTTTTTGTATTTTTAGTAGAGATGAGATTTCACTGTGTTGGCCAGGCTGGTCTCGAACTCCTGACCTCAAGTGATCCACCTGCCTCAGCCTCCCAAAGTGCTGGGATTACAGGTGTGAGCCACCGCACCCAGCCCCTGGCACCAACACTTTTAATTGGGTAACAGTTTTCTTAACCTTTAACTGGGTATCGGTTTACTTAACGTTTAAGAGTTTTCTTTTTGTTTTTTTTCTACCTGCAAAAAATAATGATAGCACCTGCTTCATATGGTTGTTATGAAGATTATAGGAGGTAGAGCTTAAGAAATGCTTAGCACATCATGTAAGGTCTCAAAACATGTCAGCTAGTACTGTTAATAATAAATAACTACTGTTTTATATATACATACACATACACTTAACCTTTTTCAAATGTGCTAGATATTAAAAGTGGAAATTTTTGAGGTATAATTAACAAAAAGACCTAAGCTAGTGTAAGGTGAAAGTGAAGGCCACCTCAAGGTAGTGATATCTGAGCTAATAATGTAGAACAGTTTTCCCAAAGCATACTGTGAGATTGATATTATTTGTAATTTAAAACAAATACTTGAAAACGTGTTTTTATTTTAATGTATATTGGAAAAATAGTCAATAATCTTTATTAATGTTATTACTACTTGATAAGGTTGAAGATGCTACGATCAATTTAGAGTTGATACAAAACATATTAAATAGATAATATGAGTGGCACTTGGATATGACAAGGATAATGAAAATAATATATGGATAAGTGAAATTTAGAAAATAGTTGTGTATTGGATTATGGAAGAAAGTATTGTAGGTTGAAAAGGATTGAAAAATACTGTTTGGAAAGTCTCACTAGTTTCTACAAAAACAATTTCATGTCAATACACTATGGCAAGTATTTTACTTTGTTTTGCTGAGGCAGGTCAAAGCAGGTAAAACAAATTATTTATGGACTCCTTTGTGCTTAGACCAGAAAAGTTTGAGATTTTCTGACCCTTCTGAGTACTGTGGAGAGGGGTTACCATTTGGAGGAAGCATTCAGGAGAAGTAAGCTTGAGAGAAAGCTACAGTAAAGTTATGCCCCAAGTCTGGATGATAACGTTTTAGGATTCATTGAAGCTACATTACAATGTTACAAAGTTAATTCAGTGATACTCTGCCAGACTTTTGGCTACTTATTTCTCATGTTGTTAAGTTATTTTGCCCCAGAAATAAACAGTTCTGTATTGAGGTAGTTCTTTTACTTGGCTCAGAAGGGCCTTTTTATTGTGTTTAGTAAATTTGTTTCTTTCCTTTAGGTTTGGTAACTGATTTGAAGGGCCATTTTGTAACTCAGGTAGCTATGGGCAAAGCTCACACTTGTGTTTTAATGAAGAACGGAGAAGTGTGGACATTTGGTGTAAATAATAAAGGACAGTGTGGACGAGACACTGGTGCCATGAACCAAGGTGGGAAAGGTAGGTCTTTAATTCTTAGATATTACAATTTGTGTTGTCTATTCATTAGTTTTTCAGAACAACATAGTGAAAAGTCTTGTTCTTTTCAAAATGAGTGGCTCTTCTTTTTCTTTTTGTTCCTATTTAAATTTTTAAAAAATTTTTGATGGATAGATAGTAGGTATGTGTATGGGGTACATGAGTTATTTTGATACAATGTGTAATAATCACATTAGGGTAAATGGTGTCTCCATCATCTCCAGCATTTGTCCTTTCTTTGTGTTATGAACATTCCAATTGTACTCCCTCAGTTGTTCTAAAGTGTACAACAAATTGTCACCGACTGTAATCACCCTGCTGTGCTATCAAATAGTAGATCTCTTGAATCTAATTATGTTTTTATGCCAACTAACCATCCCATTTCTCACCCACTCTCCCCGACTACCTTTCCCGGCCTCTAGTAACCAGCATTGTACTATCTTCATGAGTTCAATTATTTTAATTTTTAGCTCCCACAAATGAGTGAGAACATGTGAAGTTTGTCTTTTGATGCCTGCCTTCTTTCACTTATCATAGTATCCTCCAGTTACATCTTGTTGCAAATGATAGGATCTCAGTCTTTTTTATGGTTGAATAGTACTCCATTGTGTTTATGTACCACATTTTCTGTATCCATTCATCTGTTGATGGACACTTAGGTTGCTTCCAAATCTTGGCTATTGTGAATAGTGCTGCAATAAACATAAGAGTGCAGATATCTCCTTGATGTAGTAGTTTCCTTTCTTTTGGGTATATTCGTAGCAGTGGGATTGTTGGATCATATGGTAGTTCTAGTTTTAGTTTTTTGGGGAAGCTCCATACTGTTCTCCAGAGTGGCTGTACTAAATTTACATTCTCACCAACAGTGTACCAGTGTTCCCTTTTCTCCACATCCTCTCCAGCATTTGTTATTGCCTGTCTTTTGGATAAAAGCCATTTTAACTGGGGTGAGATGATAGCTCAGTGTAGTTTTGATTTGCATTTCTCTGATGATCCGTGATGTTGAACACCTTTTCATATACCTGTTTTCCATTCATATGTCTGCTTTTGAAAAATGTCTATTCAGATCTTTTTCACATTTTTTTAATTGGATTTGAATGGCTCTTTGACTTTATACTTGTGAATTAGGAAAACCACTGAATTTCTTATTTATTTCATAATATTTATGATAAAATATCACCGGAAAAGCAAATACACTTTAGATTTTTGATTTTTGAGCAAATGAGCTGGCTTACTCAAATCATCTTCTAAATTCTACATAAAATAGTGCTTCTTTGACTTAGCATCTTTGATGACTACATTACCCCAGAAAAGTCTTTTCCAAACTTTTTGCTTTTATATCACATGTTTGAAATTTTAACCATTTTTGACAGTAGTCTATCTGGCAAATATTATCATCCCATTTAACAGCACATGCTACCTGTAATTTAACCTGTTCTTGACAACTAAGAGTGATCCTTATGAATATCTGACACTTTACCAAGAAAAGACTAAATTGTAGACACATCTTCTTCACAGTATCCTTTGCCCCAACCCTCAGGCCATTGAAGAGAACGAAGGTCGTTACCCTTTGATTGCCCTGTATTTTGTGGTCTTGTTTTGTTGTTGTGGTTTTAAATAGCATGTCTACTTCTTGCCTTCAATTTTTACATCTAGCTGCTATCATTATGTTTATACCTTTCACTGCAATTTCTGATTTTCTGTTTTAAATTTTGTATGGACAAGAGAATAAAACAATACATATATATTATTAGAACTAAGCATTGAACTTTAGTTAAAGTACCAATAATTTCGAGGATTAATGCTGTATAAAATAACAGAACCTGGTTTTTCTGTTTTGAGGCTTTGATGTCAGACTCATGTGGATCTCAGGAACCCAACCTTCTTTGTCTTTGCCTTATTTGTGTGTCTGTGTGTGTATTTAAAATGCATCACTTTAAAAATGAGCAAGTTATTAGAATATATTGGCAAATGAAGAAGGAACAAAAGAAAGAAATGGATTACTTCACAATGGAAATACTTTGATTTGCTAAATTAGTGAACTTGTTTTGGACAATAACTGCTAGGACAAAGGGGAGAATCAGTTTTTTTTTTTTAATGTATGTTCAGATTATGTTTTATAAGAAGTCTGAACTGAAAAACATTGTTTCCTCATTATTCTGAAACTCTTTTGTGAAAATTGAGCATAAATGTACACTTGTGTTCTAGATTCTTCAGTGAAATTTTGTAATAATCAAAGTAAAATTGTTAAAAGATTTTTTTAATAGGAATGATACGTACCCTCTTGGTAAGTAATGAATTAGAAAGCAGATGAGTAAAGTAAGACACATACAATGCATACTGATTGCAGAGTCATAACAGATGCTGGGGAGGATGTGGAGAAAGGGGAATGCTCATACATGGCTAGTGGAAATGTAAATTAGTACAGCAACTAGGGAAAACATAGATTTTTCATTCGTATGAAGGTGACTCAAAAAACTGAAAATAGAACTGCCACATGATCCAGCAACCCCACTTCTGGGTATATGTATCCAAAAGAAAGGAAATCTGTATGTCAGAGAGATGCCAGCATTCTCATGTTTATCACAGCAGTATCTGCAACAGCCAAGATATGGAATCAACTTAAGTGTCCATCAGCAGATGAATGGGTAAAGAAAAATGTGATACATACGCAATAGAATATTATTCAGCCCTAAGAAAAGAATGAAATCTTGTTATTTGCAGTGACATGGATGGAACTGAAGGACATGAAGTTAACTGAATAAACCAGGGACAGAGAGACAAATATATGTGGGAACTAAAAAATTGATTTCATGGAGGTAGTAAATAGAATAGTGATTACCAGAGGCTTATAAGGATAGTGAGAGGAGGCGAAGAAGAGGGGTTGGTTAATAGGTACAAAAATACAATTAGAGAGAAGGAATAAGTTCTAATGTTCAGGAGCAGAGTAGGGTGAATGTCGTTAACAACAACATATTGTATATTTCAAAATAGCTAGAAGAGAGCACTTAGACTATCCCAGTTACCCCGACTTGATCCCACTTACCCTGATTTGATCATTAGGTCATTAGGCATTGGATGCATGTATGAAAACTCACATGTATGCCATAAATAGGTACAACAGTTATGTATCAATTTTAAAAGAACATAAAGGAATATTTTATTAAAAAAGTTTATTTAAACCAGGAAAGTACAGAAAATATTGAAGTATTAAAAAATTGTGTATGTACCATGTCTTGTCATTTTTTTTCAGTTAAAAAAAAATCACAGATAAGATTCAAGTGCCCCATATTCCCCTTCTAAGGCTTATTATCATATTCCATTTCTCTCCAGAGCTAACCGTGATCACGACTTTGATAAGTATATGTTCAGTCATGTTCTTATATATTTTTACGTGTTCTTTTATATTTTATGTGTAAAATAATATTGCATAATCATGTCTCTTTTACACATAAAAATATACTACTGTTTTATGTGTTTTTGTAAGTGTTAATCTGTTATTTATATTTTTCTACAAATTGTTTTTTTCCTCATCATTCTGTTAGAAATTTGTCCATGTTGGTTCATATAAACTTAAATGATTTATGTTAACTAATGTGTAATATACCACACAATGAACATGCCACAGTGTATCCATTCTCCTGTTGATGGATGGGCTTACTTCCAATTTTTCATTGTTATAAATTAGTTTAAAACCTGCTTTATACATGTTTCCTGGCAAACGTTTGAGACTTTCTCTGGTGTGATTGCTCTGTTGTGGATTTCAGTTTTATTGCATTTTTCTTGAAAGAGATTGTAGCAGTTTATACTCTGACCGGTAGAGTTGGATTTTCCACATCACGTCAAGTACTTGATATTGACAGACTGATTTTTGTCAATTTGGTGGCTATGAAATGGTATCTTCTTGTAATTTTTTGTTATATTGAAGTATAATATGCATGCAGGAAAGTATACATAGTATCTTGATGAATTTTCTCAAATTGATTGTATTCATGTAATCAGCACCCAGATTAAGAAACCACATATTACCAGCACCCTAGAAAGCCCCACTTTATGTTCCTGTCTGCTCCCCAGTTAATTACCATAAATTAGTTTTCTTTTTATACTTCATATAAATGAAATCATGCAGTATGAACTCTTTTGTGTCCAGTTTCTTTTCATTGTTTTATGTTTATGAAGTTCATACATATTGTTACAAGTAGTTATAGATTGTTCATTTTTGTTCTATTAAATTATACATAGATACTACAGTTTTAAAATTCTTTCTAGTATTTGGGTATTTGGATGGTTTCTAGTTTTGGTTATTATGAATAATATTGCTGTGAACATTCTAGTAAATGTCTTTTGGTGAAAGTCTTTAGTCATGTCTTTTGGGTATATACCTAGGAGTAGAATTGCCAGGTCTCTCATTTTTCTTTTATTTTTCATCCCCTTGGTTATTAATACTGAGTTTGAACATCTCTTCAAACTTTATTTTACTTACTTTTAAAAATTGATTTGTAGGAGCTTTTTTTGCGTATTATTTTTATATATCTTTGACTAACCTCTGGTTTAAAGTTTCATTTGTTATACATAATTTCGAAACTTTGATGTCAAAATTTCCAACCTTTTTCTTTTTAAATTTTGATGAATGTAGCCAGGTGGGAGATTTTATTTTCCATATAAATCAGAACCAACTCTATCTGCTTGACATTGTGATTGAGATTCCATTGACTGTAAAGATTAATTTGAGGATAATAGTTCCAGTACTGTTGGAATGATTAAATGAGTAATGCTTATAGAGCTAGTTACAATATTGCTCAGTACATTTTAGCTATGATTATTAAAAATAGTCACTGAGGCTTCCTTCAAGATCACCTTATTTTAATCCTAGATATAGGTATCTGATGCTTGGTTGTCTAATTTTTCTGCTTGCCCATAGATTAGAAGTGGCAAAACCCCAAAAGGCTACATATGCTATGAGTTTATTTCTTAATTAGATAGACCTGTATTGAGTGATAGCTATATGTTAAGTGGATGTTATAGGTGTAGGAGAATAAGGTTGACTAAGAATAAGAGATAGTATGAGCAAGACATAACCTCATAACTTAGATCCTTTAGGAAAGTCAAATATAAAAAATAATTGCTAGACTCCCACAGATTTGTTCTCCCATCATACGATCCTATAGTACCGTGTTCCTTAAAAACCCTATCAGTTGTAGTTTACATTTTTATTTGGTTATTTGATTAATGTCTGTCTTTCTCATTATATTATAAGCTTTATAACAGCTCATTATTAACAGTCTTCAGTTTCTAGAGCAGAGGTCTGTAGAGTATATAACCTGATGTCATTTTTTACATAGCCCTCCAAGCTAAAAATTGATTTTACATTGTAAGGATTGTAAAAAATGTGACAAGGATTTGTATGGGCCACAGAGCCTGAATTATTTACTGGCCCTTTACAGAAGGTTTGTTGATTTCTTGCCATGAAGGAATCCCTGGAATATAGTAGGTGTTCAATTTAGAAAAAAAAAGATGAATGAATTGTAACACCATTTAAAAAAGTTGTAAGCGAGGTATAAACAGGCACTAAGGAGGTAGTGACTGACTGCCTGGAAAAGGTAGCAAGTGCTTTCATAGGGAATGACTTCTGAGCTGAATTTTTGAAGGCTGAAGTTTCTCTGCTAGATAAGATAGGCAGAGGCATCTTGTAAATGAGGAAGGAAGAGGCAGAGGGAGCAAGAATGAACAAAGGCCCTGAGCATATGGAAGGACACAGAGTATTTGGGGAGCAGAGGGAAAAGAAATGAGATTGGAGAAAATTAGGAGCCATCTTGTGCCTACTGCATCTTGCTGAGTTTTGCTCTTCTGAAGACCTTGGAAAGTCATTGGGGGTTTGTAAATTATGAAGTTGTGGGATCAAATACGTGCTTTGGGAGGATGATTGGTGGCAGTAGGAGGATGATCTAGAGTGGGGGACTCTTGGCGTGGAGCATGGTGGGGAGGCTTTCTTTGGTCTGTTGAATGAAAGTGTTGGTAGTGAGGATGGAAAACAGGAAAAGATTTAAAAGTATGATTGGCAGATGGTAACAGTCAAGAGACATTTGATAATAGCCTTCCTTGCCGCCTTTTGCAGAAATGAAATGGGGAGAGTGTTTATTAGTGGTCTGTAAATTAAAATTTATTTTTGTTACTCAAATTTAAGCATTTCTTTGTATAATTGCTTGGATTAGCATGCTGTTGTTTTTTAAACTGGGAAATATAGTCATCCATCTTTTATACATGAAAGTAATCTGTATAACAATTATAAATTGATCTGTCAAATAGGGTTTGGAGTTGAAAATATGGCAACAGCAATGGATGAAGACCTGGAAGAAGAACTAGATGAAAAAGATGAGAAGTCTATGATGTGCCCTCCAGGCATGCACAAATGGAAGCTGGAGCAGTGCATGGTTTGCACTGTCTGTGGAGACTGTACAGGTTATGGAGCCAGCTGTGTCAGTAGTGGACGGCCAGACAGAGTCCCCGGAGGGTAAGAGAGAGTGATTCCTACTAAAGAACATGTGCAGAACACATTTCTTTGCAAAATCGTTCCAGAGTATACTCTACTATTAATATTTTTTTCTTAAAGACACCATGGCATCTTCACTTGATCTTAGCCAAAAGGCCAAGAAAGTATAATTCTTAATTGTTTTCTGTTATAATAATTTATATTTTAGTGTCATTTTTAAGGTTGGCTTTCTTTCATTTGATTCATTTAAACCATTATTTAAAAACAGGTCATAAGTTTTTCAAGATTTGGGGCTGTGCCTCTATTTGTATCGTTTTTCTAAGCCTATTTACTGCCAGATATCTATTATTATTTCTTTTTGTTGAACATGAATCTTTTCTAAATAAAATTATCAATATCATATAGAGTACTTGATTAGATATATAATTTTGTTTTAAATTAAATTTACCATTTATAATTTTAGAAATTTTGTGTGCTTCTAAAGTTACATCATACCTGTTATATTTATCCTTGTTCTCAAAGGACCACATTTTTCAGGGTTCTATATTATTGTAAATTTAAATTTAAAGTTAATATGTAAGTTTGGCAGAAGAATAATGCAGGTTTTCTGCTAGGATGTTAGGAAGAATTTTGAATTTGTTTTATACATTGCTAGTTATAGTCACTGTAACATAATGGGATATTCTTTGTAAGACCAGCTTTCTGATAATTGGCTGATTTGGGGGAGTAGAAAAAATTTTGTGAAGAGAAGCCCAGAAGGAAGACAGCCATCCCTGCATCTTGACCTTCCTCTTTGGCAACTCGGTAATAGTTGCTTCTTCCCAAATACTGTCTGGATCTAATAGGTGTTTATTTCTAAGTTTATGTTTGGCCTATCAGAGTTAGATAGGTCATATATAACAGGACTTTTCTTTAAGGCTGCTGAGATGTGATTTTTTAAAAACAAATTTTCTTTATATTATTAGTGTAAGCAATAAACAGTCATCTTTATCAAAGGATAATATTTATTCTGTCGTGCTTTATGTTTGGCTCTGTTTTCTGTTTTTAAGCACCTAACTTCTTTATTTTTAAATTTAATTTGGATGCAGATAGATTCTATGATTATTTTTTAACAGTGTTGGAATTGAAATGTATTCTCCTGGATGTCTCCAACACTATTTCCATTAAAATTCAATGTTAGCTGGGTGTAGTGGCCCATGTCTGTAATCCCAGCACTTTGGGAGGCTGAGGCCAGAAGATCACTTGAGGCCAGGACTTTGAAACCAGCCTCGGCAGCATAGCAATACCCCTATCTCAAAAAATATATAATAAAAATAAAATTTAATATCCCTACTCTCTGAACTTAAGCAGCCAGTATATATCATGAACAAAATCTATAAATTCTCTGGTCCCTTTTGAAATTAATTATTCTTCATATTTTTCCCCCAGAGACTTATATAGTTTATAACAATTATTCATAGACTTACATGGACAATACTAACCAAGTATAATAATTGCTTTATTAATGAAGCAAACTGAATATATCAGAATACTAAGGACTATTAAGCTGACTTCAATTATTATAAAATTGTGACTACATATCTTATGATAAAATAAATATGAAATTGACCAGCTTAACCATTTTTAAGTAGACAGTTCTGTGGTATTAAATCCATTCATAATGTGCCACTCTTACCGCCATCCATCTCTATAACTCTTCATCTTGTAAAACTGAGACTCTGTACCCATTAAACAATTACTACTCATTCTTCCCTCTCCCCTGCCTCTGGCATCCACTATTCTGTTTGCTTTCTTTCCTCTATGATTGACTACTCTAGGTACCTCTCGTATAAAGCGAATCATAGAGTATTTGTCTTTTGGAACTGGCTTATTTCACTTAGCATAATATCCTCAGGGTTCATCCAGGTTGTCACATATATCAGAACATCCTTGCTTTTTGAGGCTGAATGATGTTCTATGGTACATATATACCACATTTTGCTTATCCATTCACGCACTGCTGAACACTTGGGTTGCTTCCACATTGTAGCTATTGTGAATAATGCTGCTGTGAAGATGAGTGTACAAGGAGCTCTTTGAGACCCTGTTTTCAGTTCCTTTGGGTATATACCCAGAAGGGGAATTGTTGGACCATATGGTAATTTTATTTTTAATCTTTTGAGGAACTGCCACACTATTTTCCACAGCAGCCAACCAGTTTACATTCCCTCCAATAGTGTACAGATGTTCTAGTTTCTCCACATCCTTCTTAACACTTATGATCTGTTATTTTGGTAGTGGCATCCTAATGGGTGTGAGGTAGTATCTCATTATAGTTTTGATTTGAATTTCTCCAGTGATTAGTGATGTTCAGCATCTTTGCATATGCCTGTTGGCTATTTGGAGATCTTTAGAGAAATTCTATTCAAGTCCTTTCTCATTTTTGAATTGGGTTGTCGATTTCTTTTTGTTCAAACTATATAGTTTGAATATTAATTCCTTATCAGATATATGATATGAAAGTGAAAAGCCATGTCTGTGGGTTATGTTTTTACTCTGTTGACTTTGTCTTTTCAAGCACAAAATTTTTTAAATTTTCATGAAGTCTAGTTGTCTATTGTTTTTTTTGTTGTTGTTGCCTGTTCCTTTGGTATAATATCCAGGAAATTATTTCCCAATCTAGTGTTGTGAAGGGTTTACTGTATCTTTTCTTCTAAGGGTTTTTTTTTTTTTTTTTTAATAGTTTTAGGTCTTACATTTAGGTCTTTGATTCATTTTGAGTTAATTTTTGTATATGCTGTTAAAGAAGTATCCAGATTCATTCTTTTACATGTGGATATCCAGTCTTCCCAGCAATGTTTATTGAAAAGATTATCCTTTCTCTATTGAATCATCTTGGCCCCTTTGTCAAAAATCATGTGACCGTATATGTGAAGGAAGGTTTCTCGGCTGTCTATTCTATCCCATTGGACTGTATGACGGTCTTTGTGCCACACCATATTGTTTTGATTACTGTAGATTTGTAGTAAGTTTTGAAGTCAGGAACTATGAGTACTTTGTTCTTCTTTATCAAGCTTGTTTGGCTCTTTGAGGTCCCTACAGATTTTCTATGAATTTTAGGATAGGTTTTTCTGTTCTGTAAAAAACATCATTGGGATTTTGATAGGGATTACAACGAATCTGTAGATTGCTTTGGGTAGTATGAACATCTTAAAAACATTAGTCTTCTAATCCATGAACATAAGATGTGTTTCTATTTATGTCATCTTTAATTTCTTTCAGCAGTGTTTTATAGTTCTCATTTCACCTCCTTGGTTAATTGCTAAGCGTATTCTTTTTGATGCTGTGGAATTGTTTCTGTAATTTCCTTTTCATATTGTTCATTGTTAGTGCCTAGAAATACAACTGATTTTTGTGTGTTGACTTTGTATCTTCCTACTTTGCTGAATTCATTTTCTCTATTGGTTTTTTTGAGTGGAATCTTTAGAGTTTTCTATGTATGAGATTGTATTATCTGTGAACATAGATAATTTTATTTCTTCCTTTCTACTCTGGATGACCTTTATTTCTTTTCCTGTCCAGTTGCTCTGGCTAGAACTTCTAGTGCTGTTTAGGAGTGGTCAAAGTGGGCATCCTTGTCTTCTTCCTGATATTAGAAAGGAAAAACTTTCAGTCTCTCACCATTATGATGTTCACTGTGTGTTTTTCATGTGTGGTTTTTATGTTGAGATCATTTCCTTCTATTCCTAGTTTGTCGAGTGTTTTTATTATGAAAGGGCATTGAATTTTGTCAAATGCTTTTTCTACATCAATTGAGATGAGCGTGTATTTCTTTTCTTTCATTCTGTTAATGTGTTATATTACATGGATTGATTTTCGTTTGTTGCATTCTGGGAGTAAATCCCACTTGGTTATGGTGTATAATTATTTTAATATCCTGCTGAATTTATTTTGTTAGTATTTTGTTGAGGATTTTTACATCATTATTCATACGGGATATTGGTCTGTAGGGTTTTTTTTCTGCCGCCTCCTCCGCCCCCTTCTCTCCCGCTCTCCCTCCTCCCTTTCTTCTCTTTCTCCTTCTCCTTCTTTCTTCTCCTTCTCCTCCTTCTTTTCCTCCTTCTCCTCCTCTTCCTGCTCCTTCTTCTTCTACTCCTTCTCCTTCTTTTCCTTCTTTCTTCTTCTTTTTCTTCATCTTTTGCCTGACATTGGTAATCCTGGCCTCAAAGAATGAATTAGTGTTCTCTCCTCTTCAATTTTTTGGAAAATTTTGAGAAGAACTGGTGTCATAAATACTATCTTAAAATTAGTGTCAATCTGGCATATTATGTATCATAGTTTTTACTGTGTAGTAAGTGATCTTCCAAATAGTTTGTAATGCTTGCTTTTAAAAGTGAGACATTTCACAGATGTCTAGCTACGTCTTTTAAACTGCTGCCAGGTATGTTCTTCCTTTTGTACCTTCCGAAATCTGTATAACCTGGGGTTCAACAAGGCTATCAAAAGTTTTAAGGACTGATTCGATGAACTACATTAAAGCTATGCCTTCTACAAAATATGTGGCTAAGAAGTTAGTTTCCCTGACCCCAAGTCAGTTTCTGGGAGTGTCTTTGTCAACGAATACCCCATATAGTTCACAATGGATATGAAAGGGACGAAGGAGAAAAAGAACAGGTAATTGGACTCTGTGAAAGGAGAGAATGGGAGGTGATGGCATGTAAAGAAGAGAGGGGGAAGGAGACGTGTGTGTGTGTGTGTATATATATGTGTGTGTATATATATGTATTTTATTTTTCCTTTCCAATGTGTGGATATTTTTATTTCCTTTTTGTTGTTGTTATTTTATGTTCTGGAATACATGTGCAGAACATGCAGGTTGGTTACATAGGTATGCAAATGCCATGGTGGTTTGCTGCACCCATCAACCTGTCATCTACATTGGGTATTTCTCCTAATGCTCTCCCTCCCCTAGCCCCCACCCCCCGACAGGTCCCAGTGTGTGATGTTCCCCTCCCTGAGTCCATGTGTTCTCATTGTTCAACTCCCACTTATGAGTGAGAACGTGCAGTGTTTGGTTTCCTGTTCCTGGGTTAGTTTGCTGAGAATGATGGTTTCCAGCTTCATTCATGTCCCTGCAAAGGACATGAACTCCTCCTTTTTTTTATGGCTGCATAGTATTCCATGGTGCATATGTGCCATATTTTCTTTATCCAGCCTATCATTGATGAGCATTTGGGTTGGTTTCAAGTCTTTGCTATTGCGAATAGTGCTGCAATAAACATACATGTGCATGTGTCTTTATAGTGGAATGATTAATAATCCTCTGGGTATATACCTAGTAATGGGACTGCTGGGTGAAGTGGTATTTCTAGTTCTAGATCCTTGAGAAATTGCCACACTGTCCTCCATAATGGTTGAACTAATTTACATTCCCACTAACAGTGTAAAAGCTTTCCTATTTCTCTACATTCTCTCTAGCACCTGTTGTTTCCTGACTTTTTAATGATTGCCATTCCAACTGATGTGAGATGGTATCATTGTGGTTTTGATTTGCATTTCTCTAATGACCAGTGATAATGAGCTTTTTTTTCATGTTTGTTGGCTGCATAAATGTCATCTTTTGAGAAATATCTGTTCATATCCTTTGCCCACTTTTTGATGGGGTGGTTTGTTTTCTTGTAAATTTGTTTAAGTTCTGCCGCATAAATAAACATCTTCTTTTGAGAAGTGTCTGTTTATATCCTTTGCCCACTTTATGATGGGGTTGTTTGCTTTTCTGTAAATTTGTTTAAGTTCTTTGTAGATTCTGGATATTAGCCATTTGTCAGATGGATAGATTGCAAAAATTTTCTCTCATTCTGTAGGTTGCCCGTTCACTCTTATGATAGTTTCTTTTGCTGTGCAGAAGCTCTTTAGTTTACTTAGATCTCATTTGCCATTGCTTTTGGTGTTTTAGTCATGAAGTCTTTGCCCATGCCTGTGTCCTGAATGATATTACCTAGGTTTTCTTCCAGGGTTTTTCTAGTTTTAGGTCTTATGTTTAAATCTTTAATCCATCTTGAGTTAATTTTTATATAAGGTGTAAGGAAGGGGTCCAGTTTCAGTTTTCTGCATATGGCTAGCCAGTTTTCCCAACACCATATTAAATAGGGAATGGGAAAATATTACATGAAGCTGGCAAGCTTAGGCTTTCTTGCTGAAGGCTACCAACACCTGCCTTTACTTATCTGCTGGACAGCAACATTGTTTGATTGTTTTTAGCTAACCAACCCATCTTGGTCGCTTAATCCTAAAGCTTTTGGTACTTCACTAACTGCAAAAAAAAACTTTTAAAAAATTGTTTTTAAAATAGTGACTTTGATGATAGTTGAATCTGTGTGTATTTTCTGTAGAAATATACCAATTATGCCTATTGGGAGCTTAATCAGAGTCTTGTTTTTAATTATTCTGCTCTTTATACCCTTTCTTTAAAATGAGCAATCGTGAACTAAAGAGGTGATTTCATTGCTTACTCATTTAACAATTTCAAAAATGTGGAAAATGAGTTATAGAAAAGAGTTTTAAGGAAAAATTAGGAAGATCTCCGTTGTCTTTTTCTCCTCCCCTAGGATCTGTGGTTGTGGTTCCGGAGAATCTGGTTGTGCTGTGTGTGGATGTTGCAAGGCCTGTGCAAGAGAGTTAGATGGTCAAGAGGCAAGACAAAGAGGAATTCTTGATGCAGTGAAAGAAATGATACCTTTAGATCTTCTTTTAGGTAATTTTGATTGATTATACTATGCTACACTGAGTTGTCTTCAACTCATTAAGTCTGAGAGTTTAAACAATTTCTTTTAGGTATATGTTAAAAAATTAAGATAATAATTAATGTATGCAATACTGCTCTTATGGTAACTGACAATATGACATTGTTTAAGGGATGAGATTCTTTTTTATTTTTATTTTTTTTGAGATGGAGTCTTGCTCTGTTGCCAAGTCTGGAGTACAGTGGCTCAATCTCAGCTCACTGCAACCTCTGCCTTCTAGGTTCAAGTGATTGTCCTGCCTCAGCCTCCCAAGTAGCTGGGAATACAGGTGCCCACTACCATGCCTAATTTTTGTATTTTTAGTAGAGACAGGGTTTCACCATATTGGCCAGGCTGGTCTTGAACTCCTGACCTCAGGTGATCTGCCCGCCTCTGCCTCCCAAAGTGCTGGGATTAGAGGTGTGGGCCACCATGCCTATCCAGAATGAGATTCTTTTTCCCTTTTTGGCTAAGAATTCTTAAAGTAAAAATATTTTTAGACAATGTTTTTGCTATCTTTTCTTTCTTGAATTTTAAGTAGTTCTGTTATAGTTATTATATAACATGTATGTTGTTATTATTTTTTTTGGCCAATCCTCTAGCTGTCCCAGTGCCCGGAGTTAACATTGAAGAACACCTTCAGTTACGACAAGAAGAAAAACGGCAACGTGTAATCAGAAGGCACAGATTAGAGGAAGGAAGAGGTAAGATGTAGCTACAGAGAAAAAGTACATGAAAATCCACTTTCCTACCCTATCCTGAAACCACTGAAAAGTTCACACAATAAACTAATTTTGGGTAAGAAATCATCAAAATTAAAATTAGTAATATTCTGATAACTCATGAATATAATGTGAAAATATTCAAGGTATTCATAATTGTTCTAATAACATATGTTGAAGGTATTTATAATTGTGCTAGTAGCATACGTTTAATTCAGCAGAGTATTTATGGTGTAAGTCACCATATTAAGATTTGTGCCATCTGCCAAGTATCAGTAACTATTAGAAATGGCTACTTTTTAAAAATAGATATTCTCACAACTTGTCCTTCACCCAGACTTTGGACTCATCTATTTGACCGTGGAACAAAATTCAGTTTAGTCTTTTCACTTCTGTTTTCTTTTTTTTTTTTTTTGAGACGGAGTCTCGCTCTGTCGCCCAGGCTGGAGTGCAGTGGCCGGATCTCAGCTCACTGCAAGCTTTGCCTCCTGGGTTTATACCATTCTCCTGCCTCAGCCTCCCGAGTAGCTGGGACTACAGGCGCCCGCCACCTCGCCTGGCTAATTTTTTTGTATTTTTTAGTAGAGATGGGGTTTCACCGTGTTAGCCAGGATGGTCTCGATCTCCTGACCTCATGATTCACCCGTCTCGGCCTCCCCTGTTTTCTTATTCTTTTATGCTCCTTATCATTTGGGCATAGTCCTACTATGCTTCCCTCCAGATCAGTGCAATGCTTTCGTGTGTCTTTTTTTGGAAAAAGCTCGTTCTAGTTATGTACAGGAAGGGTAAGATGGCAGGTCTGCAGGTTTTATTTACAAAGATAGGTCTATTGTTTATCTTTTCCTCATTGTTTATGATAATTTCTTAGCTTAAAAATACATTTAACTGGCCAAGCATGGTGGTTCACGCCTGTGATCCCAGTGCTTTGGGAGGCTGAGTTGGGCAGATCACAAGATCAAGAGATGGAGACCATCCTGGCCAACATGGTGAAACCCCATCTCTACTAAAAGTACAAAAAAATTAGCTGGGCATGGTGGTGTGCACCTGTAGTCCCAGCTACTCAGGAGGCTGAGGCAGGAGAATCACTTGAACCCGGGAGGTGGAGGTTGCAGTGAGCTGTGATCACACCACTGCACTCCAGCCTGGTGACAGAGTGAGACTCCATCTCAAAAGAAGACAAACAAAAAAATTTTTAACTGTGGTTATAATTGGTATTTGAATACGCAGAGATAAATATATGTATTACTAAAGATTTCCTTGCTCAGTAAATTTTTTTTTTGTACGATTAAGACAAATTGTTATGGAGGTCTATGATTTTATTCTTCCACTAGGCAAAATTTTGATTAGAAATGTTTACTGATACTGCATATTTTAAATGCTTATTAGATACGGCATGATATTTGATGTGTGAAATAAACCTTTTACCCATTTAACCATCATTATACATTTTTTTCTAGCTATTGTTTTTGTTAATATATGGAATAAGTAGTAAAATGTATGACACACATGGTGAATTCTAGTTTTATTAAACTTAGATTGTAAAACATACTTGGCATATGAATAGTGTTCTTCATAGCATCTGATAAGTGAAGTTGATTGAAAAGGTGAAAATTTACTATTGTTTGGCTTTGCTTGCATAATGTTCTTTAAAGGATATTTTAATGAGATTAATATAGATACTGTCAGTATTTACATTATATAAGTATGTGGGAAAATTGCATGTTAAATGTTTCCTACAAAACAGGATAGAATTAAGTTTCTGACATGTGGTAATTAATACTTTTTTATGTTGATATAATTTTTTAAGATTAGTTATCATTATATCTATTCACTACCTGTTTTTTCTTTCTTTAGAAATATTAGGTTGAGCGACATGAATGGACCTACAAAATGCAGCTATCTCTTACGTTTAAACTACAGTGTAGCACATCCTTACACTTAATTATTCACAGTTAATTACTTGCCAAATGCTGTTTATCTTGTTACTCTTTTTCTCTTACCTCCTAAAAAAGCTATTCTTCTCTAGGTATAGTGTATTTGTGCATATAGGAAATAAAGGAACATTGAATTGTGCATTGGTAACTTGACATAACTTGGTGATTGTGGAATATTCTTTTGCCATTTATTTTTAAATTTGACATAAACCTGTGAAACATAATTGTAAACACTAACCCTTTAAAGTTAAAAAAAACTTCAACTAGTTAAATATTTAAAGAAATTATGTTGTTGTATCAGAATTTCCAAAGATAGATTGAGGTGCTAGGCACTTAGTGTATATTTTGTGACAAATAGGTTTAATCTGCAGTCCTAAATATGTAGAACATCTGTAGAAACACTTTATTCAGATTATTGGTGCACATAAATTTTGTCTTGTCCTTATTTTTTGGTAGAACTCTTTCTTACACAGATCACCCTCCTTCATGTTTGTTAAAACAATATGTAGTGAATGTCTTTTCTTGATGAGTGGAATCTTCAGTGTGAACCTCAATTATGGCAGTCCTTGCTTTCCATGGTACTGAGATTAACAGAAATTTGTGCACATTGGAACCATGTCCTCCCCTTTCACAGTCAACACAGTTACCTAGAATCATGCAAAAGGAGGACAGAGTTCCCATATGCCTGCGTTTCAGTTAACACAGCACTATGCAAAGTGATGCCTGCTTGTATGTTTTGTTTGTTTGTTTATTTATTTTGACATGGAGTCTTGCTCTGTTGCCCAGCCTGGAGTACAGCAGCACAGTCTTGGCTCACTGCAACCTCCCCTTCCCAGGTTCAAGCGATTCTCCTACCTCAGCCTTCTGAGTAGCTGGGACTACAGGTGCCCGCCACCATGCTCAGCTAATTTTTGTATTTTTAGTAGAGGCGAGGTTTCACCATGTTGGCCAGGCTGGTTTCGAACTCCTGACCTCAAATGAACCACCTACCTCAGCTTCCCAAAGTGTTGGGATTATAGGTGTGAATCACTGCGCCCAGCCTATTTTATTTTAAACAAATATTTTTGCATTTGGACAAGAATTCTAACTGTGTATTCATTTTTAAAAAAATCAAACTTCAGAGTCATTCAGTGACTTTGAAAATCCTTATACTGTATTAAGTAATTAAAAAACTATTGTGATATGACACTTTTATGATTTTATATTATTCTTAGGACTCCATTAAGCAATTTTATTTAAAAACACATTTTTATAAGAAAACAAAATTAGATGAATATGATATACCCACACTCCCATAGGGATAAAACAAGAAAGATAAATACCAAAATATTAACAATGCTTTTTCCTGACAGATGAGTTTATAGATGATTTTTTATTTTCTTCTTTACAATTTGTTTCCTAAATATTCTCCAATAAGCATATTAGTGTGTAAATAAGAGTAAAAGTTACGTTTTATAACTAAAGCCATTTAAAAAAAAATACTGATTAGGTTTAAGGCATCTATAGTTTGCTTACCTTTGCTTTTTAAGAAATATTTTTATTTTAATTGGATAGAGGAATCTCTTTCAGGTGCTGTGCTTTTCATTACTTTTGGGCCATGGTTCTCAAGTTGTTCTCAAAGGGACCAGCATCACTTGGGCACTTGTTACGAGTACTCAGGCCCCACTCCAGATCTCTACTGAAGCAAAAACTGGAGGAGTACAGCCAGTAAACTGTGCTTTAATAGTGTTCCAGGTGATTCTGATGGTCCCAAAGTGTGAGACTTAGTGCGCTAAGTCGGTTGTTTGCACTTTGCGGTTTTATCCATTGACCTTCTGTATCAGAAACACCTGGGCCTAATGAATCAGAATTTATGGGTCAAGGGCCTTGGAAACAGATTTGAGTCACTTGCACAGTGTTCTAAGGCTCTTCTCTGGCACTGTGCTAGAAAAGATGGTATTGGCTTTGCTCCCATAAGGAATAGAAACGTCAAATAAAATTTTCGTTTTCCAATTGCCATACATACATGTCTTTTATTTCTTTGGCCTGTTGATACTTTTTAGAAACTAATAATTTAGTAGTATGTTAGTAATTATACTTGCTAGTAATTGGCTTTTACCTGTGTTAATATTTCAGAATTTAAGAATTAGATTATGTTAGATTATTTTACTTGACTTTTCTGTCTTATTTACCAAGTCTGATCTAAATTTTTCATAGTTGATCAGAACTTTGGGCTCTAGTTCTTTTTTTTTTTGAGTCAGTGTCTCACTCTGTTGCCCAGACCGGGGTGCACTGGTACGATCTCGGCTCATTGCAACCTCTGCCTCCCAGTTTGAAGCAATTCTCCTGCCTCAGCCTCCCAAGTAGCTGGGATTATAGGCATGCACCACCACACCTGGCTAATTTTTGCATTTTTAGTAGAGAAGGGGTTTCACCATGTTGGCCAGGCTGGTCTCAAACTCCTGACCTCAGGTGATCGGCCTGCCTCAGCCTCCCAAAGTGCTGGGAGTACAGGTGTGAACCCCTGAACTCAGCGTGGGCTCTAGTTCTTGTACTAAAGCCTTGCTCAGACAGCCTCAGGCCTGTTGACGTAATTTAGTTACTGTTTTATCACACCAGGTTTCCTATAATGGAATGAGCTATTGAAACCCAAAAAAGCAATGTTATTACTGCTTTTTCATAAATTTTGAACTTCGTCTTTAATTTTAAATCTTTGTTATTAATATTCTAGTTAATTTTTTTCTTCAATTTATCTTTTTAGGTATTAATAGTATTCATTTATAGATTTTAGTTCAATGGTTTGTGATAATTTTTTAGATTATATTGGGTTGGTTAATGTATTAATTTAACTGTGTAAGTGAAGTGCTTATTCAGTGAAATTCTTAAGTAGGGCTCTTGAAGTCATCAGAAGAACTAATGGATGATTATATTAATGATTTAATCTTTATATTCCTTATCAGCACTCTGTTTCATAAGGAAAATTAAACTCCAATAATGTTAGCTTTTTCTTCTTTCTTCTAAGTATCCAAGTTTCATAATTATGAGCTGTGGATGGGCTAAACCCATGTCCTGGCTTAACTGGGAGAGTCCCATTTTATAGGTGTCCAGGTATATTTCTTAATAGTGCCCTTTTTTACTCTCAGTAGAGTCTCATTTGGGTAGTAAGTTATATGGTTAGCCTCACTATAGAGTATGGTGGTTGAGAGCATCTGTTCTGCAGTTATTAGACTTGGATCAAATCCCGGCTTCTTAAGTTTTGCCACCTATATATGACCTTGGAATTTTAGTCACCCTGAACATCAGTTTTCTTACCTTCAAAATGGGGATAAATTTACCTACCTACCTAAGGATGTTCATGAGGATTAAGGGATATGGGTAAAAGTGCCTAGCATATACTAATCCCTAAATAAATGCTTCCTGGTGATTGTGGTGGTGGTGGGAGACTATTTAGTAGTCTATACTTTTCTTTGAGCTTGATTCTCTTTCAGCTCTGGACTTGACTTAATTACTTTTCTTACAACATTGGCATGGTAATCACAAAACTTTGATTATTACTGGGAAAAATCCACAACAGCTTTTCTAGAATAAAACATTCCATTTTCATAGGAAAAAAATTAGTTACAAATTAGAAAAAAATTATTTTTTAATTTTTGTTATTTTTTTATTATACTTTAAGTTCTAGGGTACATGTGTACAATGTGCAGGTTTGTTACGTATGTATACATGTGCCATGTTGGTGTGCTGCACCCATTAACTCGTCATTTACATTAGGTATATCTCCTAATGCTATCCCTCTCCCTCCCTGCACCCCACGACAGGCTCCGGTGTGTGATGTTCCCCTTCCCATGTCCAAGTGTACTCATTGTTCAGTTCCCACTTATGAGTGAGAACATGCAGTGTTTGGTTTTTTGTCCTTGCAATAGGTTGCTGAGAATGATGGTTTCCATCTTCATCCATGTCCCTACAAAGGACATGAACTCATCCTTTTTTATGGCTGCTGCGTAGTATTCCATGGTGTATATGTGCCACATTTTCTTAATCCAGTTCTCATTGATGGACATTTGGGTTGGTTCCAAGTCTTTGCTATTGTGAATAGTGCCGCAATAAGCATACGTGTGCATATGTCTTTATAGCAGCATGATTTTTAATCCTTTCAGTATATTCCCAGTAATGGGATGGCTAGGTCAAATGGTATTTTTAGTTCTAGATGCTTGAGAAACCACCACACTGTCTTCCACAATGGTTGAACTAGTTTACACTCCCACCAACAGTGGAAAAGTGTTCCTATTTCTCCACATCCTCTCCAGCACCTGTTGTTTCCTGACTTTTTAGTGATCGCTATTCTACCTGGTATGAAACGGTATCTCATTGTGGTTTTGATTTGCATTTCTCTGGTGGCCAGTGATGATGAGCATTTTTTCATGTGTCTGTTGGCTGCATAAATGTCTTCTTTTGAGAAGTGTCTGTTCATATCCCTTGCCCACTTTTTGATGGGGTTATTTTTTTCTTGTAAATTTGTTTGAGTTCTTTGTAGATTCTGGATATTAGCCCTTTGTCAGATGAGTAGATTGTAAAAATTTTCTCCCATTCTGTAGGTTGCCTGTTCACTCTGATGGTAGTTTCTTTTGCTGTGCAGAAGCTCTTTAGTTTAATTAGATCCCATTTGTCAATTTTGGCTTTTGTTGCCATTGCTTTTGGTGTTTTAAACATGAAGTCTTTGCCCATGCCTATGTCCTGAATGGTATTGCCTAGGTTTTCTTCCAGGGTTTTCATCATTTTAGGTCTAACATTTAAGTCTTTAATCCATCTTGAATTAATTTTTGTGTAAGGTGTAAGGAAGGGATCCAGTTTCAGCTTTCTACGTATGCTAGCGAGTTTTCCTAGCACCATTTATTAAGTAGGGAATCCTTTCCCCATTTCTTGTTTTTGTCAGGTTTGTCAAAGATCAGATGGTTGTAGATGTGTGGTATTATTTCTGAGGACTCTGTTCTGTTCCATTGGTCTATATATCTGTTTTGGTAGCAGTACCATGCTGTTTTGGTTACTGTAGCCTTGTAGTATAGTTGGAAGTCAGGTAGATGCCTCCAGCTTTGTTCTTTTGGCTTAGGATTGTCTTGGCAATGCAGGCTCTTTTTTGGTTCCATATGAACTTTAAAGTAGTTTTTTCCAATTCTGTGAAGAAAGTCATTGGTAGCTTGATGGGGATGGCATTGAACCTATAAATTACCTTGGGTGGTATGGCCATTTTCATGATGTTGATTCTTCCTATCCATGAGCATGGAATGTTCTTCCATTTGTTTGTGTACTCTTTTATTTCACTGAGCAGTGGTTTGTAGTTCTCCTTGAAAAGGTCCTTCACATCCCTTGAGAGTTGGATTCCTAGGTATTTTATTCTCTTTGAAGCAATTGTGAATGGAAGTTCACTCATGATTTGGCTCTCTGTTTGTCTGTCATTGGTGAATAAGAATGCTTGTGATTTTTGCACATTGATTTTGTTTCCTGAGACTTTGCTGAAGTTGCTTATCAGCTTAAGGAGATTTTGGGCTGAGACGATGGGGTTTTCTAAATATACAATCATGTCATCTGCAAACAGGGACAATTTGACTTCCTCTTTTCCTAATTGAATACCCTTTATTTCTTTCTCCTGCCTGATTGCCCTAGCCAGAACTTCCAACACTATGTTGAATAGGAGTGGTGAGAGTGGGCATCCCTGTCTTGTGTCAGTTTTCAAAGCTAATGATTCCAGTTTTTGCCCGTTCAGTATGATATTGGCCATGGGTTTGTCATAAATAGCTTTTATTATTTTGAGATACGTCCTATCAATACCAAATTTATTGAGAGTTTTTAGCATGAAGGGCTGTTGAATTTTGTCAAAGGCCTTTTCTACATCTATTGAGATAATCATGTGGTTTTTGTCTTTGGTTCTGTTTATATGCTGGATTACATTTATTGATTTGTGTATGTTGAACCAGTCTTGCATCCCAGGGATGAAGCCCACTTGATCATGGTGGATAAGCTTTTTGATGTGCTGCTGGATTCAGTTTGCCAGTATTTTATTGAGGATTTTTGCATCGATGTTCATCAGGGATATTGGTCTAAAATTCTCTTTTTTTGTTATGTCTCTGCCAGGATTTGGTATCAGGATGATGCTGGCCTCATGAAATGAGTTAGGGAGGATTTCCTCTTTTTCTATTGATTGGAATAGTTTCAGAAGGAATGGTACCAACTCCTCCTTGTACCTCTGGTAGAATTTGGCTGTGAATCCACCTGGTCCTGGACGGTTTTTGGTTGGTAGGCTATTATTGCCTCAATTTCGGAGTCTGTTATTGGTCTATTCAGGGATTCAACTTCTTCCTGGTTTAGTCTTGGGAGGGTGTATGTGTCCAGGAATTTACCCATTTCTTCTAGATTTTCTGGTTTATTTGCGTAGAGATGTTTATGGTATTTTCTGATGGTAGCTTGTATTTCTGTGGGATCCGTGGTGATATCCCTTTATGTTTTTTTGTTGCTTCTATTTGATTCTTCTCTCTTTTCTTCTTTTTTAGTGTTGCTAGCGGTCTGTCAATTTTGTTGATCTTTTCAAAAAACCAGCTCCTGGATTCATTGATTTTTTTTGAAGAGTTTTTTGTGTCTCTATCTCCTTCAGTTCTGCTCTGATCTTAGTTATTTCTTGCCTTCTGCTAGCTTTTGAATGTGTTTGCTCTTGCTTCTCTAGTTCTTTTAATTGTGATGTTAGGGTGTCATTTTTAGATCTTTCCTGCTTTCTCATGTGGGCATTTAGTGCTATAAATTTCTGTCTACACACTGCTTTAAATGTGTCCCAGAAATTCTGGTATGTTGCGTCTTTGTTCTCATTGGTTTCAAAGAACATCTTTATTTCTGCAACTTCATTTCGTTATGTACCAAGTAGTCATTCAGGAGCAGGTGGTTTCGTTTCCATGTAGTTGAGCGGTTTTGATTGAGTTTCTTAGTCCTGAGTTCTAGTTTGATTGCGCTGTGGTCTGAGAGACAGTTTGTTATAATTTCTGTTCCTGTACATTTGCTGAGGAGTGCTTTACTTCCAACTATGTGGTCAACTTTGGAATAAGTGTGATGTGGTGCTGAGAAGAATGTATATTCTGTTGATTTGGAGTGGAGAGTTCTGTAGATGTCTATTAGGTCTACTTGGTGCAGAGCTGAGTTCAATTCCTGGATATCCTTGTTAACTTTCTGTCTCACTGATCTGTTTAATGTTGACAGTGGGGTGTTAAAGTCTCCATTATTATAGTGTGAGAGTCTAAATCTCTTCATAGGTCTCGAAGGACTTGCTTTATGAATCTGGGTGCTTCTGTATTGGGTGCATATATATTTAGGATAGTTAGCTCTTCTTGTTGAATTGATCCCTTTGCCATTATGTAGTGGTCTTCTTTGTCTCTTTTGATCTTTGTTGGTTGAAAGTCTGTTTTATCAGAGCTTAGGATTGCAACCCCTGCCTTTTTTTGTTTTCCATTTGCTTGGTCCGTCCCTTTATTGTGAGCCTATGTGTGTCTCTGCACATGAGATGGGTCTCCTGAATACAGCACACTTATGAGTCTTCTTTATTCAATTTGCCAGTCTGTGTCTTTTAATTGGAGCATTTAGCCCATTTACATTTAAGGTTAATATTGTTATTTGTGAATTTGATCCTGTCATTATGATGTTAGTTGGTTATATAGCTCGTTAGTTGATGCAGTTTCTTCCTAGCATCGATGGTCTTTACATTTTGGCATGTTTTTGCAGTGGCTGGTACCGGTTGTTTCTTTCCATGTTTAGTGCTTCCTTCAGGAGCTCTTATAGGGCAGGCCTGGTGGTGACAAAAATCTCTCAGCATTTGCTTATCTGTAATGGATTTTATTTCTCCTTCACTTACGAAGCTTAGTTTGGCTAGATATGAAATTCTGGGTTGAAAATTCTTTTCTTTAAGAATTTTGAATATTAACTCCCACTCTCTTCTGACTTGTAGAGTTTCTGCCGGGAGATCTGCCGTTAGTCTCATGGGCTTCCCTTTGTCAGTAACCTGACCTTTCTCTTTGGCTACCCTTAACATTTTTTCCTTCATTTCCACTTTGGTGAATCTGACAATGATGTGTCTTGGAGTTGCTCTTCTTGAGGAGTATCTTTGTGGCGTTCTCTGTATTTCCTGAATTTGAATGTTGACCTACCTTGCTAGGTTGAGGAAGTTCTCCTGGATAATATCCTGCAGAGTGTTTTCCAACGTGGTTCCATTCTCCTCGTCACTTTCAGGTACACCAGTCAGACGTAGATTTGTTCTTTTCACATAGTCCCATATTTCTTGGAGGCTTTGTTCGTTTCTTTTTACTCTTTTTTTCCTAAACTTCTCTTCTGGCTTCATTTCATTCAATTGATCTTCAATCACTGATACCCTTTCTTCCACTTGATCGAATCAGCTATTGAAGCTTGTGCATTCATATTGTAGTTCTTGTGCCATGGTTTTCAGCTCCATCAGGTCATTTAAGGACTTCTCTATACTGGTTATTCTAGTTAGCCATTCATCTAATCTTTTTTCAAGGTTTTTTGCTTCTCTGCGATGGGTTTGAACTTCCTCCTTTAGCTAAGAGAAGTTTGATTGTCTGAAGCCTTCTCTCAACTTGTCAAAGTCATTCTCCATCCAGCTTTGTTCCTTTGCTGGCAAGGAGCTGTGTTCCTTTGGAGGGGGTGAGGCGCTCTGATTTTTAGAATTTTCTGCTTTTCTGCTCTGCTTTTTCCCCATCTTTGTGGTTTTATCTACATCTGGTCTTTGATGATGATGTCATACAGATGGGGTTTTCGTGTGGATGTCCTTTCTGTTTGTTAGTTTTCCTTCTAATAGTCAGGACCCTCAGCTGCAGGTCTGTTGGAGTTTGCTGGAGGTCAACTCCAGACCCTATTTGCCTGGGTATTAGCAGCAGAGGCTGCAGAACACCGAATATTGCTGAACAGCAAATGTTACTGCCTGATCATTCCTCTAGAAGCTTCGTCTTAGATGGGTACCTGGCCTTGTGAGTTGTCAGTCTGCCCCTACTTGGGGGTGCCTCCTAGTTAGGCTACTCTGGGGCCAGGGACCCACTTGAGGAGGTTGTCTGTCCGTTCTCAGATCTCAGACTCTGTGCTGGGAGAACCACTGTTCTCTTCAAAGTTGTCAAACAGGGACATTTAACTCTGCAGAGGTTTCTGCTGCCTTTTGTTCAGCTATGCCCTGTCCCCAGAGGTGGAGTGTACAGAGGCAGGCAGGCCTCCTTGAGCTGCCATCGGCTCCCCCGAATTCGAGCTTCCAGGCTGCTTTGTTCACCTACTTAAGCCTCAGCAGTGGTGGGTGCCCCTCCCCAGCCTCGCTGCCGCCTTGCAGTTAGATCTCAGACTGCAGTGCTAACAATGAGGGAGGCCCCATGGGCCTGTGACCCTCCGAGCCAGGCATGGGATATAGACTCTTGGTGTGCAGTTTGCTGAGACCGTTGCAAAAGCACAGTATTAGGGTAGGAGTGATCCGATTTTCCAGGTGCCCTCTGTCACCGCTTCCCTTGGCTAGGAAAGGGAATTCCCTGACCCCTTGCACTTCCCGGGTGAGGCAGTGCCTTGCCCTGCTTCATCTCACGCTGGGTGGGCTGCACGCACTGTTCTGCCTCCACCGTCTGACAAGCCCCAGTGAGATGAGCCCGGTACCTCAGTTGGAAATGCAAAAATCACCCCTCTTCTGCGTCACTGGAGCTGGGAGCTGTAGACTGGAGCTGTTCCTATTCGGCCATCTTGGAACTGCCCCCTAGAAACAAATTTATTAAAGCCTCTTATTTCAAAGTGATTGAGTTGATGTTGCTATTAATTTTTGTTTGTTTGTTTGTTTTGTTTTGTTTTGAGACGGAGTCTTGCTCTGTTCTCCAGGCTGGAGTGCAGTGGCGCGATCTCGGTTCACTACAACCCCCGCCTCCCAGGTTCACGCTATTCTCCTTCCTCAGCCTGGCGAGTAGGTGGGACTACAGGCGCCCTCCACCACGCCCCGCTGATATTTTGTATTTTTAGTAGAGATGGAGTTTCACCGTGTTAGCCAGGATGGTCTCAATCTCCTGACCTTGTGATCCGCCCGCCTCCGCCTCGCAAAGTGCTGGTTTACTGGCCTTAGCCACCGCACCCGGCATGTTGCTATTACTTTTTAAGCCCTTAAAAACACTATGGTTTTCTTGATTTGACACATCGAATCCAAAATTAGCTGATATTCCAGTAACACATAAAAGTCTCTTTTTAAATTAAAATATTATATGAAGCACTTAAAGAATATAAGTAAGAAAAAGTAGATCAGTATAACCCTTTACACAAAAAGAACCATTAGGAGAATTTTAGTGTAATTTCTTACACTTTTTTACTTATTTTATATAATTTCATACTGCGATAGATATTGATGTCCTGTTTATATTCCCTTTAATATTATATCATAAAAGTTTTTTTGTGTTTTATTGCAAATACCATATTAAAGTAATACAGGAATTTAGGTCAAGGTTTTGCATAAATCTATTCCTTAATTCAATTATTGTTTCTATTTCATTGTCATCTTCTAATCAAGATTTACTTATTTCTGGTTATATCATTGACTGAATTTTATTTTATATTTTTGCTTAGTGTTATAATAGATATATTTTTATATTTTGCTAGTATTTTACCCCCACCTTCCCATTTCCATCCCCCCAAAAAGTAAATGTTAATAGTCTAATATCTTACTCTATTAAAATATAATCGTGTATAGAGACTTATACATATGTGAAAGTGTAGACATACGTTTATTTAGAGAAGTATTATTATGTATACATTTGGAGCATCTTTTTCTCATTTTACAATACAAGAAGAACACACTCTAGGTCAGTAAGTGTGGATCTACCACATTCTATGCAATAACGACCTAATATCATAATATGGCTATACCATAATTTATGTGACCATTATTTATTGATGGGCATTCAGGTTATTGTAGGTTTTTGTGGGTTTTACTGTAATAAATATTCTTAAACTTAGAGCTACATATTAGTGTTTATATAGCAGAGCTTTCCAGAAATAGAATGTATGGGGCAGAGAGTATAACTGTCTTAAATTTTAACAGATAATTCACATTGTTTTAAAAATGTTACAGGAATTTATACTCCCTAGACTAATGTATAAGAGTAGTGTTTTCGTCTAGCATCACCTGTATTAGTTATTCTTTTATTTATTATTATTATTTTTTTTTTGTAGAGCAGAGTCTTGATACGTTGCCCAGCCTGGCCTCAAACAACTGGGCCCAAGTGATCCTCGTGCCTCAGTCTCCTGAGTAGCTAGGACTGTACAGGCGTGTGCAGCCACACCTGGGTTTAGTTACTCTTTTTAATTCTTGGAAAACAATGGTGAACAATGTTATCTCATTGTTATTTTAACACAAAGTCATATTCTGTGTAAAATTATTTCATAAATCTCATTTTAATCGCTGCATATTATTCCATTGAGTAGATGTATTAGAGTTTTTAATTAATTACTTTCATTTGGGTATTTTTTAATGCTTGCTATAATGAATAAAGTTGTAGTAAACACCTTTGAGGTGAAGTCCTTTAAAAATATTTTAGAGTTTTCTTTAGGATAGATTCCTAGTGTGCAGTTACTTGGTCAAAGGATAATTTTGAAGATCCTGAAATGTATTACCGAGAGCTTTCTGAAAGGCTTGTACTATTTAACACCACCACTTATTCCATGCTTTCTGCCTGTGTGCCTACAGATGAACTCTGAATTACCCATTTTCTACACATGAGCGTAGCTTCTATTCTAAACCTGGTTATCTCATACCCCTATTTTATTCACTCCTCTCTCAATGAAAGAAATAAATCACTGAGTTCTATTTATTCAGCCTTAATTCTTTAATAGCTTTTTAATATCTACTTTTCAGAATTTTACTGTTTCCTTAGCTGAGGCTGCTTCTCTTCTTTGCCTGAATGACAGCAAAAAGCCTTTTAACTGGCCTTACCTCCAGTCTTATCATCTTCTAAGCCATTAGCCACCTTCTTTCCAGAATATTCATTCTGCAATACAGATCAGATCAGTAGCACTTCTCTGTTTAAAACCAAAAGGCTATTCATACTCCTTAGGATGAAGGGTACACTTTTATCTCTACAGCCTCATCTCTCTATTCTCATTTCTTTTCCCTATCCCCTCTTTTTTTTCCCCTCTCTCTGAAACTTTATGCTGCTTGCTACCTCCTTTATTTGACCTCATCTTATGTGGTGGTTTCTTTTATCTCTATACTGTCTACCTTCCGACCTTCAAGTTTTGTTGGCTCCTCCTCCAGTTTGTGTGCCAGTTTAGTCATAGCACACTGTCATAATTTCTTGTTAAGTTGTGTGTAAACCCTCCCTCCCCTCATTAGAATGTGAGCTGCTTGAAGCAGAGATTGTATCTTGTTTATCAAGGGTTCCCAGAACTTCACATGGTACCTGTTAGTACCATGATTTGTAGTATGTCTTTGTTGACTAATTGAAAGCAGTTTAGGGACTTATCATCTCTAGAATGAAGTTTTATGGTATAAAAAGGTTTTAATTATCTGCTTTTTTGGATGCCTCTCCAAACAAATTTCCCAAGACTTTTGCTCCTTCACATATACTCTGTAAAAGTCAGCTACGTGTGTTTTTAATGACTATACAATACTGTTTAACATCTTTACGCTTTTATAGAATCCTAATTTATATCCTATTCCTTTTAACTGGAATGCCCTCCCTTCCTTGCCTTTTCTCTTGTTAAACTTTTTGTCATTCTTTGAAACTTCGCTGATTGTCCTGAGTTTAATTAACATCTTTTCATCCTTCAGGACATAGTATGTATAGATTTCTTTTATAGCATTTGTTGTAATATTTCATAGCTTGTGTTTTTATTTCTGTTTTTTTTCCCCTAGTGGACTGAGTTCCAATGAGACCTGTATCTTTGTCATTATATTCATTTCACCTAGTGTCTGCTAAATAAAAGATTATCAGGAAATTTGGTGAATAAATTAGTGACTCAGCTATATTTGAAGAAACATTATTTTAGCCTATGGGATACAATATTATTTTAGAGCCCGATTGCTTTAATTTTTAGACATGATTGCCCCTGGGCCTTTTTGCTTTATAAATCAAAAGATTCTAAAAAGATTGAATTTAGCAAGACACTAAATGGGTGTGGGTGTAATGTATTTTCATGAGGAGAAACAATATTGTAGACAGACCATAGAAATCAGAAAATGGTAATATAACTTAATATTATTACCTTAATATCTATAACTTTTTTATATAGTTGAAAAATACTTTTTATAGTAATTTACATGTCTGCTTTGTAACAGTTGAGAAATAATGCATGTTAAGAAAATAAGGCATTTTGTTCATATTTGCAATATCAATTTTATTACATTTTAGAAATGGAACTCAGTTTGCATAACCTTAGCTTGAAAATAATTGGTACTGCATTACTGGGAAATAACTTACTGTTCTGTTAACATTAAATTAGCGTGTTTCTATCTGTAGTAGTCATAGAATATGTTATTCATGGTTTTTCATACAATTTGAGGTATTTGCATTCTTGTTTATATCTGGAAACATAATTGAAATATGGTTCCTTTACCCACTTATACATTTAATTTAGGGTACTTTGGTATTGAATTTGACATTTATGAAATTTTATTAGAGGGCAATAGGCTTAATTTGTCCCATCATTAGAAAAATTAATTAAACTGAAGATCAGTAGGGAATCATGAAAAAACTTGTTTTAATTAAAAATGTTCATTGCTTATATAGTGTCATAATTCCTGTTTCAGTTAATGGTAACCTGTCAAATTTAGAGTGTTTTCAAATTTGAAGACATTTTTGATGTTGTTAAAACTCAAGGAAACTTAGTTCTGCTGTATAAGAATAAAACTAAAATTTTAAGTTATAACTTAAGTTTATTTTTCTTTTCAAGGTAAATGTTAATGGGAAAAGTGATTTATTTTATTTTATTAAAATAAATTTGGCTGTAGATTTTTTCCTTAAATACGATATAAGTGAAAAGAACTATAACCTGTGTGGGTATGTATTTGTATATGTATAAATATGTACCTAGTGGCATTTTAGAAGAAATGATTTACTGATAAATGTTTCCAAAATGTTATTTGGGTTAGGTGCCCCCTTTACCATCAATATGAAGCCCAGGCTCCTTCCTTTCTGTCTCTCTCTTGTTCTCTCTGGGGGTGTGTGTGTGTGTGTGTGTGTGTGTGTCTGTGTGTGTGTGTACATATATCTATATGCAGAATATAGACATTTTTGTTTTGTTTTTGATCATCTGGTTTTCTTAACCTCTATGATGTGTAGTAAACTTGGTAACATTTTTATTTTGGTTTTGTAGCAAGATTAATACAAATATTAAACCTGGAAGACCTTGTTAAAACGTAATGGTTAATTTAAAAATTAGTTTTTTATGTTTCAGTGGGAATATTTGTCTTCAGTGAACACATGGCTTACTGACTCTGAATATATATGATATTAAAAAGTATTTGTAAGATAATTTGATTGATTTAAATTGAACTTCTCGATTATCTATTTGAGACTATTAGTAACTACTCAATAATTTTATAAGTATAAAAGATGGGATTTGTATTTTATAAATTATATTTAAGGTATTAACTTTTATGTGAAATGGTGAGTAGGTTATGGGTGGGGGTGGGGAGCTGGAGTGGGGAAATTGGAAGAAAAGTATAATGTCCAAAACCGTTAAGAATAAATTTTTATGCTTTTTAGTTTGAATTATTTTTTGTTCATTATAGTGTTTTCATTTTGTGAGTTTTTCTTTGCACATACAAAATGTTTCTCCTCAGGCCCCCTTGTATTTGCTGGTCCTATTTTTATGAACCATCGAGAACAGGCTCTAGCCAGACTCAGATCCCATCCAGCACAGCTAAAGCATAAACGGGACAAGCACAAAGGTATTTGGTCTTCCTTATCACCTAGGTGGGATACTTTCCCAATTTCTTCCACTTATTTGAATTTTGTCTCTGGGAAAATGCACAAACTGATTCTTCTACTTTGCTTCTATCATTATGATGTAGCCTGAGGAGAAAGAACATGCTGAAAGTGGTACCATTTGTCAGTGACTGTCATGCTTCTTGTTTCATTTCTTGTTGTCATTAGCTTTCATTAAGGAGACATTTTACAGTATATATTTTTTCCATTTCTTTTCAAATTTCAAAAAATTAAGGGAAGGTGGAAAAAATTATTGCTTTCTATCTTACATCCTTTATTATTTGCTCCTTAATGACAGATCTGGCCTTTTACAATTCTTTTTTGAATGCTGTTTATATGCTTTAGGATGAACAATATTACTAAATTCAGTATATTAAATGATGATAGTAAGACTGCCATTACACTTTTCCACTGTTTATTAATTAAGTTTACATATATGACAAATGAATATACAAATATTTGATGGTTGTGGGTTAAGTAGAGATAAGTGCAAGCAAAGCACAAATCATGAAGACTTTCTCTAGTCCCTGGCATTGGTCAGAGGGCTCTCCTAGTCTGTAAGGAAATAGGAATCTAGCTCGGTATTGTTCTTTGAGATCTCAGAGTTCTGGGTTAATTAAATATATTCTTAAAGCATACTTATTTTCTTATAAGCCACAAATTATGGGTCAGCTAAGATCAGGAAAGAATTTAATACGAAGAATTTATAAAGTTATATAAAATGTTTGCCTTGTATCCTGGCCTTTGAACCAGTGCTCTTCCTTGGCTAGCACAACTGAAAATTGCCATTTTCTTAAATGCCTAAGATAGGTCCTGCAAAATAGAATAGGAAGTTTCAAAACATGCCTTCCATGTGGACAAATTAATCTAATTAATGTTTGGATCCCTTTCTTTTTTTTTTTTTTTGCTGCAAAACTGCCATAGTGTAATTAAAAAAAATTTTTCATAGGCAATATAGTTTAATCAACTTTATTTTGATCTGCCTCTTTCAGTCTGTCAGTTTGCCCCTCAAAACAAAAACATAAAATAGACAAAACTCATCTTTAGTAAAGGTATAAATAGAGCACAACTTAAGATATACTCTGCAGAAATAAAAAGTGTTTTAAATCTAATGCAATTAACCACAGTAAAATTTGTGATTGCGTTATTTACTGAGTGCTTTAACAATGCCATAAATATTTAAGGAATTTTCAACCTGAGACAGCTGATTCCAAAAAGAAAAGATATATATAAGGAGTAATATTTGGAGTATGCAATGAAATTGTTATTGCCAGAATGTCTGATCTCTTATGATTTCTACTATGTCACAATTAGAACAGATTTTTTTTGGTTTCTTTCTCCCCCCAAATACATGAAAGTGAAGTTTTCCCAATAATTCACCTGAGGTTAAATATTCACATTTCATGAAACAGTTTAAAACCTTTTCAGCTCCATGTGAGTATCTCATGGACAAGTATCTTTATTCTTTCCAGATTTTTAAATGAAATGTTAAATGAAGACCAAGGTTACAAATTTAAAGCAGACTTTTCCCAATGTCACATAATGATTGGCTATAGAAATTATTCAGTGAGGCTAGGCACAGTGGCGCACGCCTGTAATCGCAGCACTTTGGAAGGCTAAGAGGGGTGGATCACTTGAGGTCAGGAGTTCGAGACCAGCCTGGCTAACATGGCGAAACCCCATCTGTACTAAAAATACAAATAATAATAACAATAATAAGCCCAGTGTGGTGGCACATGCCTGTAATCCTAGCTACTCAGGAAGCTGAGGCACGAGCACAATAATCACTTGAACCTGGGAGGCAGAGGTTGCAGTGAAAAAACAAATTATTCAATGATAGCTAGCCTTAAAGTTTGTTTGTCAGGGGGTTACTTTATGACAAGTTTCTTTGTATACTTGTGGCAACCACTCTGTGAGGACCTACTTTGTAATGTCACAGTGTAGGACCAGTTTTATTGGATTTTAGGGTTTTAGAGAGTGAGATAGTTTTTTCTTTTTACTCCCCAAATACATTTACAATGCAAATAATAATTTATCAATTGGTACCCTGTTTTTTTTTTTGTAAAGAGTATTAATTTACTGCTCACTAATTTCCCTCCAGCCACTAACCATTTACACTCACTGTCTTGTCATTTAATTCTCTCTCCATTCACTGCTTTTACTTTTATGGCATGTTGAACATCCCTAATTTGAAAATTCGAAATGCTCCAAGATCTGAGCACCAGCATGAAGCCCCCAAGTGGGAAATTCCACACCTGACCTCCTGTGACGGGTTGCAGTCTCAGCACACAGCTTATTCAGTGTCCTTAAGTAAAAACAATCCTCTCGGCCCTCTTCCACTGTGATAAAGCTTTTCTATGCACAGCATGATGGTGACACCAATCACAGTTTGTCTACATGGGTGGCGGGAAGTACCTTTGCTTTCTGATAGTGCAGGGTATACAAATTTTCTTGCACCAAATTGTTTAAAATATTGCATAAAATTATCTTCCGGCTATGTGAGTAATGTGTATATGAAATATCAATGAATTTCACATTTAGACTTGGGTCCCATCCCCAAGATATCTCATTACTATATGCAAATATTCCAAAATTTGCAAAAAGTCCGAAATCCAAAACACTTCTGATCCCAGGCTTTTCAAATAAGGGATGCTCAACCTTTACATATTTTCATAGTCTTGATAAGTATTTTTTCTACATATATTTTCCTCTTCACCTTACCCAGTTTATCTTCTAGTTTATCTACTGATAAACTGGAAGTTTATGGTATTAATTGTTATGTTCTGTCTTACATTTAATTATGTTGGTACAAATTATAGGATGATAATAGTTAAAATTTTTTTAGACTGTGACTTTTTTGTGATAGTGTATGGAGAGTAAGAACTGTGGATTCGTTGTTAACAGGGCTAAGTTCTAAGATGGAAAGTTGGAGAACTTCTGGGTGATTGGAGAAAATTCAGAGGAGGTCACAGAATTCATCCTATACAGGCAGATATTGACTAAAGGCAAAATAGAGTATATAGACTGAATCAATAAGTACAATTCCATATGAAATACAGTAAATTATTCTAAAATGCACCCATAAACTATATTTGAAACAGAATTAGCATTTGTTTCAGCTATTCAGTATCTTACATAGAAAAATATGTTAATAGTATACATAGTTAGGAACATCTGAATTGTTTTAGAGATAGTCCTAAAATCTATTTTAAAATGACAGATGTGAAAATCTGAAGACACACGGATAAACATCTGAGTCTGTTTTGTACTTTCTGTTTGGAAATGTTACAGTGTGATGAAAATATCATAGCCTTTGGAATTAGGCTTCAATTTTATTTCTGAGTTTGTCATTTACTAGAACTACATGGCTGTGCAAAATGTCTTAATCTCTTTGGCTTCAGTTTTCTTATTTAAAAAACAATAACAGGTAATTCTTAACTGATTGTGTTGCTATGAAGATTGAAATATGTGTGTAGTCTTTGCACACACACATATGTAGTCTTTGCACATATAAATCCTCCATGAATATTAGCTTTAATATTTTTAATTGAATTATTTGTTTTCTCTTTCAGAATTATCTTAAAGTACAATATTTGAGATTTATGAAATGCATAGTTTATTTTTACAAAAGATTTAAGGTTTCAACCATTTGGTGGTGGTAAAATGCATGAGCCTTATTTATGATTAAACTCCAAATTCGTTGTGCCGTTTATGATTTTGGGCTGATTACTTAACCCCTTAACCCTTTAAGCCTTATTTTTTTATCTGTAAAATGGACAAAGAATGCCTATACCATCAGATTGCTTTATTCATTAAAGAAAGCAACAATAGTAAATATTGATTGAGCACTTTTCATATATTATTTTATTTAATTCTCATGGGACCCTGATGAGTTATATGTCATTGTTACTATATTATAGATAGGCAAGCTAGGACCAAAAGGTCCAGTGTCCAATTGTCATACAGCCAGCAAATGGTAGAGCCAAGATTCCAATCCAAATTCTTAGGTTCCAGTACCCCCAAGCACTCATCCACTGTGGTATTTGTTTACAGTGTTCAGTTAGCACACAGCAAGTACTTAGGAAATTGCAACTACTTTTGTCCTTGCTGACTTGTTTTAATGATTTTGCTCAAAGTACTCACTGTGTTCTGTGGTAGTTTCTGTTATATGCATAACTGTAGGATTACCCTCCATAAGTATAGATTTCAGGAAAAATTAAAATTAGAAGTTAGAGTTCCTTAGATACTGAACCCTCTTTTTTCTCTGTGTATACAAATATGTGTATGTAATTATATATAATGTGTACATACATACAATATTTTAGTTACATAGTTGCCAAGGCTTTGTAGCTACTGTAGTTTCAATGTTACATAGTACACACACACACACACACACACACACACACACATACACACACACAACATATTCATCTTAGGGAAAATACAGATGTGCTCATACTTAAATGACCAATTATAAGATTATTCACATCTGTCAATTTTGTTTTGACAGACAATATTTAATTTTTTATATAGATCTAAGCTTTGATCTTATTGCTGCTCATTAACACTTTACTGAATAATGAGCTTGAACAGATTTTTTTTTTTTTTCTGGAGACAGGATCTCACTCCATCACCTAGGCTGGAGTGCAGTGGCACCATCACAGCTCCCTGCAGCCTTGACCTCCCGGGCTCAGGTGATTCTCCTACCTCAGTCGCCCAAGTAGCTGGGACTACAGGTATTCACCACCACACCCAGCTAGTTTTTTGTATTTTTAGTAGAGACAGGGTTTTACTGTGTTGCTCAGGCTGGTCTTGAACTCCTAGGCTCAAGTAATCTGCCTTTCTCAGCCTCCCAAAGCCCTGAGATTATAGGCATGAACCACCACGCCCAGCTTGAGCAGAATTAATCTTGCTGAATTCACTTGCTGGTTCTGGAATTTGCACTAATTTTTTGGCCGCTTATTAAGTGCCTTTTTTCTTTGATAAACTTTGATTAATGTCTGAGTTATAGGAATTATACTCAATTTTTGACATCAAATACCATATACATATATATTTTAATTCTGCCACTGCCGCTGATATTAAGACCCTCATCTCAATTTTTTTACTTGTAAGATTTTCACTGTCTGTAATAATTGAGAAGTAGTTTTGTACAGATATAGTTTGTTTCAATGAACAAAATGTTCTAGTATTATTTTGACCTCTAAATAATAGCTGCTACTTTTTTAGTCATTGTAGTTGTATTCAGTAAATTACCAGCCTTCAAAAAAAATATCCTTCTCTGATGCTATGTCTCTATTGTGGGATTTATGCCTATAAATATAAATCTCCTACTCAACGGAGGAGATGAAATGCTAAATTCAAAGATAAAACCTTCTAACTAGGCATCAATACATTTATATAAAGTGGAATGATACTTGAAATGTTTAAGTCTGGCAGAATTGTATGAATGCAATGTATTTTCTATGTTAAATCTCATTTGGTTTTAATAATTAGACATTTTTACCAATTGAGATAAAGCTGTAAAATTTCTTTACATCTGGCATCTTATTAAATAGCCTTTGGAAGATATGTATTTGTGTGTGTGTGTGTGTGTGTGTGTGTGTGTGTAGGCCTTTGCATATATTTTACCATTCCACTATCTTTCCAACATGAGGGGACTTTGAACTGAGTATATTTTATCTTGGATGGAGTGAAACTAAATGCTGTGTGTGTGTGTGGTTTTTTTTTTTTTTAGTCCATCTATTCTTTGGTTTAATTTGGCAAACCCACATTAGATAATTTAGCAGAAGAGGAATTATATTCTTCATCCTATTATAGTAAAACCTCTCACTAATTCTGAATTTATGATATTTGAGATGCAGTATTTGTGATCTTTTTTGAGTAAAAAATTCAAAATAATTTCTTCCTCTGAATTTTCAGGGTCATACTTATAAGGGGAAACCTGTCTAAAATCACTAGCTTTTCAAACCAAGGGCTCAAGAAATGAAGGATTCCTTCAACGTGCCTTCAGCCTCTGGGTCCAGCAGTTAATTCTTGTATGTTAAAGGACTTTTATGTTTATGGTACATTTTAAATGTAATATTGGCCTATTTTAAAATATAATGTAGGTAACCACACTCTATTTATTGTAGCATTTAGTTTAATCTGTAATCTGTACTGCTTGAAGGTAACAAAACTGAATTTTTACTTCAGTGTTCTGTATGATTAAGACTTCCAGTGAGCCACACAGGCCTACCTGTTCTATGTTATTCCGAATTAGTGAGATTTTACTGTCCTAGTGTCATAAAGAGTTTCAGGCTTTTTGAAATCATAGTCATTTAGTTATGGAAATGAAAGTAATAATGTAGGTGGATTTTGTCTCACCTGGATGTTACTAAAGGTTAGATAAAAAAAGAATAAACACAAAATGATTTACTGTTATTCTGTTTAACATTCTAAAATGCACAATGAAAATACAGAATAAAAAGTGTGTGTCTGTAGATTCACATATGTATCTTCATATAATACACACTTGTTTAGAGTTTCTATACCACTCGAGAGTGGTTTAGACTAGTTGAACTTGTGAAATTCCTTCCAGATTTACATTTATTCTGTGTACAAGGAATTTGAATCTTGATGATATAAAGGTCATATGTTAGTGATGTATAGGAGAAATACATTGTGATTAGAAAAGTAAGTTGTTGTTATTTACACATTCCAAACAAAAATTTTTATATTCTGGAATGTGGTTTTTGATGCTATGGTTAGATTGTTGGAAAATTCAAAGTTAGATTGCAAAAACCAGGGTAGAGAAAAGGCTTGAAGCAAGCTAAATGAAGGAAATTATAAGAAGGGAGGAGGAGAGAAGGAATGAAAGCAGAAAAAAGGTTTGGTTGAGAGTAGTGATTGGGAACGGGGAGACAACCACAAAGCAATATGGCTGAAGGTGATGGTGGCACAGGAAACGTGAATAAGAATAGGCCATTGAACTGCAATATATTGAATAAAGCTCTTTGGTCTTTATACATTTTGAAAAGTTCAGTTGAGTTTCACAATACTGGTGGACAGTGTAGCCTTTCTAAGATCTGTTTAGGAAATCTAAGTCACTTGTGAATCCATTAGCAATTTTTAAAAAATGGCTAGTACTAACAATATCACTAAGTTTAAAATAATTGTTAAATGACTTTGCATGCAGTAATTTTTTATGCAAACTAAATTTTCCCATATAAACTGTTACATTTTAAATTTTGTTATTTCTATAACCTAATGACCCATTTATTATATAAGGTTTTATCCATAACTAGATTTTTATCTCTGTTTTTATTAATTCAGTGATATTCACAAATGGAAGTATATAGTCTATCTTTCAAAATTGCTTCTTTGCAGGTAGATTCTTGATCTATCACTTCTAACAGCTACAGATTCTTCTTGCTTGTTCCTTTTAACATTTTTCTCTTGTTCTTCCATAATAAACTGATTTAAATTTTTATTTTGAAGATGAATAATGGCTTAATTATTCATAACTCACAAATTATAACACTTGCAGATGGAAGTGGAGAAAGAGGCGAAAAGGATGCAAGCAAAATCACAACGTACCCTCCAGGCTCTGTGCGATTTGACTGTGAGCTCCGGGCAGTCCAAGTCAGCTGTGGATTTCACCATTCAGGTAGCAGCTGGAACTTTAGGGTATAACTGCATTTTTACAATTGTGCTAAGTAACTTATTTGTTCAGATTTGATTAACATAGCCTGTTAACTGTGTGTTAAAAGCTATAGTGTGGCAATCTCTCAAATCTGTAAGATCTTTGTATTTATTACAGAATCTGTTTAAACAACTGTGGCATGATAGAACAAGTACTTGTCTAGAGATCTAACTTCTAGTCTGTCTTCCTGTGGACTTCTTTTATAATTCAAGACATTCTTGAAGATGAAATAATCCCTTAAATCTTTTTCAATTCTAGAATGCTGCGGTTTTTGTAACATGTTCCCTTATTTTATTAATGTTCAGTGATAAATGTACGTCAACAAATTTACTTTCTTAAAATGTAGAAAATAATTAAATTCTTAGTAAATTATTGGCATTTGGGTTAGCTTATGCTGTACCGTTCAGCCTTTATAAAAATGAAAAATGTTAAATTCCTTCCTTGAAGATTATTTGATAAGGCATTAACAGACATTAAAGTTCTGCTCTTTCATTGGTGTTGTACGTAATTGTGCAGATCTCCTACCCTAGATAGGAGAGAACAATATTTTATATGTAGTTACTCATTATTAAGATTTTACAGTTGACCTGAACCAGTGTGTTACTAAGAATTAATGTTATTAAATGGCATTCATAAGAATTTTTAAGTATGTATTACAAAAAAATTATACATTTATATGACCTACAAAAATATTTTGCAGAACTAAAATTAATTTCTCATTAAACATAAATTTGTCCTTCAGTTACCTATTTTTAATGGTGCTATAAATCTTAAATAGTGAAAATTACACTGCTTTTAGTATAGTTATGATAGAAGTGTAAAATGAAATAATATAATGAAAAAGTAAAGCTGTGTGTTTTGGTTTCAGTGGTTTTAATGGAAAATGGAGATGTCTATACATTTGGTTATGGGCAGCATGGGCAGCTAGGACATGGAGATGTCAACTCCAGGTACTTGCTAACTTTTCATTTGAAGATCCTGAGTTATTTTTTCTTCATTTCTCTTTTCCTTCTTTTTTCTTTCTTTTCTCTTTTTAAATATATATTTCTATAATTAAAATAATATTATACCACTGCTTTGCAAAGTGTGGCCCGTGAATTATTGGGTGGTTTCTGATCTTATAGTTGAGTGCTTTTGTGGGGATAAAGGATTTTGTAGTTTGAGAAGAAAAGTTGATACATATTTTAAATAGGAGAGTGATTATGATTGTCACAAAATATCACTATATTCTTAGCAGTTATCTTTTAAAAGGCTGTGCATGGCAATAGAAAAGATAGTGAATTGTATTTTTTAAAAATGTCAGCAATGGATTCAAACATATTCCTGATGTCTGTTTTGAAATTTTGGTCTAATAACATACAGCCATTGAAGCTTTTGAATAATTTTTTAACAACCTATTGGTCTCTCTGAGTAACTATTTTGACTTACTGCGAATAGCAAAGAACTAATTGTAGTAGAGTGACTGGTAGTAATTTCCTAATATCCCTACTTCATTTGGTAGTGGAGTTTTAGTTTGTGACATGATCATGCAGCTAAAGATTCCCTTTCTCAGCCTCCATTGCAGCAGGATGTGGCCATGTGAACTTAAGTGATAGGTGCCACTTTGGAATCTTGCTGTTAAAGGGAAAAGGTATACCTTTCCATTTTCCCTTCTCTCCTCCCAGCTTGCTGGCTGGAATGAATACGTGGTAGCAGAAACTAAAGAAGTCATCATAGAGATAAGTTGGAGACTGTGTATTGAGAATGGCAGAACTATAAGATAGGAATAGACTGGGTCTCTGACACCATGAACTGCCTCATCAGCTTCTTACAATTGCATGCTTCTTGTATGAGAAATAACTTCTATCTTGAAGTCCCTCTTACTTGTCTGTCATTACAGCAGCTGAGTTTGTATTGTACATAATGCAGTCAGAATACTTTTGGTCAAAAGTAATAGAAAATCCATTTTTATTTGTTCAGGTCTTCCAGGAAGCAGATGCCAAGACAGGATTAGATGTGCAAATAATTTATTAGGGGAAAACTCCTGTGAAAAAGATAAAGGGGAAAAGCACAAGCACAGACAGGGAATACCTTCGGATACGATGTAGTTTTGACCCTATGAAAGGAGAAAGAGAAGGAAGAATTGGGTGGGAGGAGTCTTAAGTTACAGCATAGCATTAAGAGAGTTTTAGCCAGGCCAGTGATGTGTCCCCAAGCCGAGGATACTTTTGGAAGGGTCCTGCATTGGGCAGTAATAGACCAACATTCATACCTTCACCATGCTCAGTCACAGCTGGTAACACCCCAGGGTACGAATGTCCTCATGCATCCAAAGGGACAGCACCTGAGGCTGTTATAATAGTTACCTCTGCTCTCTGTAGCAGATTGTCTTGAAGGAGATGTGAGTGGTCTGTGTCTGTGGCTGTTTCACCATGGAAACAGGAGTATTTATGAAGTCTGGAAAGAAACAGAGCAGCTTCAAGCCAGACTTCACTCAGCAATTCACTTTGCTGCAAAAACTCACCTTTTTGACCCTCTACTCTGCCTTATTCTTCCTTGTAGTCACAGTGTGAATTAAGGGAAGACTTTTATGGTTTCTCCTTTACATACAGTGAAAGAAAGAGAACTTCTCTTCATGTAATCATTAAATAAAATTCAACGTTGTTACTGTGTCTTGAACTCACCCTACTATTGTGGCAGGGATGGAATTCTGTCATTTACATGGTAAATACTAGTGATTCTTAACCCTGGCTGTATATTAGAATTACTTAGGGAATTTGAAAAAATATCATACATGGAATCTACATCCAGCATTTCTGAGAGATGTGTGTGTTGGAAGGCTTGTGGGTGGGACAGGGGTGGGGAGTGGTCCTTGATAGGATGGCAGCATCAGTTTTTTTCTAAAAGGTCCCCAGATTCTATATGTATCCGGGATAAGAACCACTCTCTACCCCTCGAGCTGAGGCAGGGTCAGATCCATGGGCACTGCATTAAAAAACGGCAATGAAAGGGAGTGTCCTGAGTTACATTTATGAATTTTGTTCCTAATGATAAGAGACTATTGAGATATCATTGAGTTGAACTTCTTGTTAAAAACACAAGTGAAACATAAAATTGATACTACTATCAAGAGGTTTGTAAAACTATCACAATCACAAATACTTAATGATGAATATCCTGCTTGCAAAGAGCAAAGATGTCTTTGGCAGAATTACTTTATCAGATGTGTCTGCTGGATATGACATAATATCAACAGGGTTGAGCAATTACTGTCACAGGTGTTAGATGCCAACTGATATTTTGCTCTGCAATTGAGTAACATTACTGAAATGCAGAGGCTGAATCTGGGTTGTAATTACAGTTGGCCCTCTGTACCTGTGGGTTCTGCATCTGTGGATTCCATCAATCTTGACAGAAAACAGAGTTAAGCCTATGATAATTACATCTGTACTGAACATGTACAGATGTTTTTGTCTTGTCATTATTTCCTAAACAACAGAGTATAACAACTATTAACATGGTGTTTACATTGTATTAGGTAACCTAGAGATGTTTTAAAGTATACAGGAGGATGTACCTAGTTTATGTACAAATACTATGCCAATTTATATAAGGGATTTGAGCGTCCATGGAGTTTGTTAGTTGCAGGGGATCCTGGAACCAATTCTCCATGGATGTTGAGGGATGACTGTAATCTGTGTGGGGAAGAACGTGGCAACGTTTTGTTCTGTTTCTCATTTGAGAGTTGGGACACAGAAGAAGAGGGTTTATTTGTATCATCATGGCTATTGTTGTTGTTGTTATTTAGCTGTTGTTTATTTTGTGAGCCGTAGAAACTGGGAAAGGTGCATTGCAGTTAGGTAAGATGGGGTCTCAGTCATGTATGCAGCAAAGAGGGCACTTCACAGAAAATAATTGGCAAATAGCAGTATTTCGTGGTCTTGCCAGAGTGGAAAGGGAAATAGTGAAAAGCATGGCCATGTTATAGTCAGGTTATGTTATCTTACTCTGCACTTGACATTCAGAAGAAGGAGCAGCGGGAGCACAACATCCTTCCACTCTGCACTGAGGTGTGATGGCGACTGAGAGGGAAGGTGTTCATGTCAGCTTTTAAAATGAAGAGATTACCTAAAAACATGACTTCGTGGTCCTGGTTATAACAGTGAACACAATTCTTTGATTCCCAAGTCTGAAGAGATACAGGGCAGTTTCAGGCCAGACTTCCTCAGGTGATAATATTGTAGTAATATACTCCCTATTTTAAATAGCTTGAATTTATCATCTTCATGAAATATGATAGCATTTAATGTTGAAACAAAATATCAGAGTTTCTTATAAAGATTAAACATTGGTGGGATCTACACAGTGGTGTAGTAACTGGTAGATGCTACATAGTGGTGGAACCTGGAACTGTAGAGGCAAGGTTCAGCCCTTCACTTCTTACCAACCATGTGACTATAATTTCTTAAGATTAAACACTGGTGGGATTTGTTTTAACTGCCCAAAGTTCTTTTCCAACATGGAATATTTTGGTCCTTGTTCCATTGAGTGGTAACTGAAAGACTGATTGCATGAAGTGTGGGCAGAGCTAAAATGGATAATGCAGTAGTCATACCTATATACTGTGCCTAGTGGATTAGATATTCATCAAGACTGCTTCAGTCTTAAGCACTCAGTTACCCTGTCTGTCTGGACCTTTGTGGGACTTGCAAAGTAGCAGCCAAGAACTCTGTTATTAATTCAGAAAGGAATTGATTACGTCTGTGGAGGAACAATGTTGGGAGGAACAAAGCTTCTATAGCATATGTATTAACTACAGCAAAGCAAAATATTTACAGATAATTGAAATAAAGGGTTACAGTTGGAGAATATTTTTGAAAAGTCTCTAGTAATCAAGAGCTGTTAACTGGAATTTATGGTATAGCACACATTAATAATGTGTTGATTAAGATCAATATTGTGGTGTGCATGATAATGAAAATGGAAAAATGTTGTTGATATTCTCTTTATTTAATGTGTTATATTGCCAGAGTGACCACGTTCGGTCTCTAGATTGGGTCCTGATTCTGTTACTTGGTAGCTGTATGATCTTGGCAAGATCACTTAATCTTCTTGTGTCTCAGTTTCTTCTTCTATTAAATGGAAATAAGTCTCTCTCCCACTGAAGATTGTGTGAGAATCCAGTGAAATGACACAGATGATTTAGCACAGAGCCTAGCCCGTAGTTAGTGCTCAATAAATGTTAGTTGTTCCTATTGCTGCTTTTTAAAGTGAATGTCAAAAAGCCGATGAGGGCTTTTATATATTCAGTCAGGACGTGTCTGCCAGCCCTCTTTTTTTGGTTTGTTTGGTGTGCTCTTCAGTTTCTGCATTTCACATTCTTTTACCATGTTTAGTAAATTAGGGGTAAAACTGTATAGTTTAGCTGCTTTTATTCTCTTTTCCAGCAGAATTTTTATAATTCTTACAGTGTTTCTGAGTTTCATCCTTTTCTTGCTCTCCTATCCTCCTGTGCACTCATGTGCTACGCAGTCATCAAACCTGGAACTGTAGAGCCAAGGTTCAGCTCTTTTGCTTCACTCCTTATCAACTGTGTGACTATAATTTCTCTAAGCCTTAGTTTTCATATCCTATAGGATTGTTGTAGAATCAATGTGATGTGTGTAAAGTGCCTGTTGTGCACACATGCATACACACATACCACACAGTTTTTCTTTCTGTTCTTCCTCTGTTTTTCAAGTAATTTAATGAATGGACTCTACTATCATTTAAAGAGTTTGAAGACTATGTACTAGAAGACCTGCCACCAATTCTTGAGAAAATCTTTCAAACTCTTCAGATCTCCCCATAGAGTTATTTTGATAATCAGTGGTACAGTTATCACAGTGGTGATACAATTTCACATTTTGTATGTGAAAGCAATTTGTAAATTGCAGATGAGTAAACTGTTACAGGAATTCTCCCTTCAGTTTCTTGTTTGCATTGGACTGGATGCTTCTGTGAGGGGATTAGTTCCACTTTTGGCCCTTTGAAGTGATAATCATTTGCAAAATCTTTCTGTACTGAGAATTGAGAACCACTTTCCTTTCCACTGTTGTTCCCATCTGTATTATTCCATCCTCAAGTGAAAAACTACTGCTCTTCTGCGGCATGGCCATTCCTCTCTCCTCTCCTGTTGTTACCTACCTACCTTTTAGTCACTGCCTTTCATTCGTTGAAAATTTAGCATCTGACTCAGAGTATTTTCTTACCCTGAGTCTTGTTACAGGTATAGTGATGTTGGTGTCCACATGAATGGTCCCATACAGCATTCTTACCTTTACATCTGTATTTCTGCATTCACAGAGGAAGTTCTGTGAACCCATGCTGGATCTAACACAGCTCTGACTCTGAATTCTCAAGTTTAAATATCCATAATCTAATGATACTTTCTTCTTCTGTGATGCAGCCCTACTTTACTTCCCTTTGACTTTATGCCCTACAACCCTCTACTTTTTTACTCTTTTTTTTACCCTTTTTAAACTTTATGTCCTACTCAAGTTAAAGACTGTTGCTTAATTTCTTCACCTATACCCTTACCAATTTCTTCAATTTTCCTACTTTCTCGGTCATGGTACTAGGACATGATAAAACCGCAAGCATGAATCAATCTGTTAATATTTCCTATGCCTACTCTTAGGCTTCTGGAAGGTAAGAAATACCTATGCAGATTGATACATAATTTCCAATTTCAACCAGTTCCTCTATAATAGTCTTTAACCCTCCGGTTGTCTAGTATTGAACTATTTGACTTAATAAATTTTGAGAGTTTGATGAAAGACATGGGTCTCTATCCAGAAATATACAAGAATATACACTTAAAAATTTGCTTGCAAATTTAGGGGATCTTTTGAAGCTTACTCATGTACTTCCTAAAAGTCCTTTATATCCGAGTTGAAAACTCCTGCTCTTAGTATGTATCTGTTCCATCTGCCATCACACCTTTTCTTGAATCTTCAAACTCTCCACTCACCTGCTTCCTCCTTTTAGCATAGGACCTCCGTGTACATTGCAACAAATATAAGAAATTATTCAGCCCACCAACCCTGCAAACCTACTTGTATCCATACCACTTCTCTGCTGCTTTCCTCATATTACAATTAAAGAGGAACCTGTCATGTCCGTGCTGTGAAACCTAGCTGACTTTTCCTTAGAGATCTATTTCTGTTTCCTGTCTTCTCTCTAACCTTTGTCTTTAGTGTCTTTATCTTGAGTAACCTTTTAAACTTCCTGAAATCTCTATCATTAAAAAAAAATCCTCTCCTTCAGCTTCATTTTTCCTTGAGCTGCTGGCTCTCCTTTCTTTTCCCGTTTAGTCCTGGGATACTTAGAGCTACTTTGTGTATTCTCTGACTCCTTATCTGCTGCAGTGTGGTACCTGCTTCCACCAAAGAGACCTCCTTCTGCTAAATCGAGTGGTTAGTTGTATGTCTCCTTAGAGCATTTGGCATGTGCTTTATTTTCCATGCTTGAAACCTACTCCTCCAATGAGTCTCCTGGAGTTCTTTCTTCCTGTGTGGTTTATTCTAGATGTCTGTGAGCTCTTCTTCCTCTGTCTATATCTAAAATGTTAGAAGATACTCATAAGGGAAATTGGGATCTCTTCTTTTCTCTCTCAGAGTCTTCCTAGATCTCATTCATTCTTATAGCTTAAGTGAATATTACCACTATACTCTGTTGCTTAAGCAAAAAAAACTTCCTTGCCCCATATCAATCATCTGCCAAGTTTCGTCAATTCTGTTCCTTACATAGCTGTCAAAGTCACCATCTCTTTCACTCTGCACTGCTCCTAGTTAAGGCCTTCATCATAAATTACCCAAACTGCTATAACATTTTCTTAACTAGGTTTCCAGCTGCTAGTCTTGCCCTTTTCCAGTTCATTTTTCATTGCAGTCTCAATAATCACTAAAAATATATATTTTGTATAATTTTTAAAATTTGAAGTGTCACAATTACATTGTCTGAAAAGCAGAGCTCGCCTACTATGTGTGGACTATTTCTATAATGGTTGTTTTTCTAATTACAGATAATGGTTACTAAAAATGGCTATTAAAAGTAGGAAAGGATACTAGGATGTCATTTATCATAATAGTTACTGTTCATTAAGTGTTAACTGTGTGCCAGACACTGATGCAATGTCTGGCACACATTGACCTGTATGGGCCTCTTTATTGTTCACAGGAACTCTGTGGGACACTGTTTGTTAGTATTTTCCATGCGATAAAGAGAAAACTGGAATACAAAAAGAATGAAAAACTTGTTTGAAGTCTGGTCACATTATTATTAAGTTGGTGAGCCAGGATTCACACCCAGCCACTCCAGCTTTAAATCCTGAGCTTGTAGTCACTGCTCTAATGCCTCTCATGATACTGTGTTTTGCTTCATTAACTATGATTCTAAGATCTAAACTTATAGCTTAGTGATAAAAGTTAGAAAAGGGGATCATAACATTATTTCATCTAGTTCCTGGATTGAATTTCTGTTAAGGCATTACATGATCTTATTTCATCCAATAAATATTTTTAAAGATCTCTAACAGGCCAGTCAGTATACAGAGTACCAGATTAAAAATAATGTAAAAAATGTAGCACCAGATTTTCAGAAATATTAAAAATTATGTGTTTATAATTAGGATAATTACATTTAGAAGATCTTTCTGATGATCTCCTTAAAGTCAGCAACTGTCTTTTTCATCTTTGTTTACCTAGTACCTGGAATGGAGATAGGTGTTTAGCACTTAAATGTTTACTGAATATTCTTATTAGTGCCTTTTATCTTTTCTACTCCTTATTGCATTGTTTACTTATTGTTTTTATTTTAGTTGAGTTTTGTAAGAAATTGACTTACTTTTTTTTTTTTTTTTTAACCTAGGGGATGTCCCACTCTTGTTCAAGCATTGCCAGGCCCTAGCACACAAGTCACTGCAGGCAGCAACCATACGGCAGTACTTTTAATGGATGGACAGGTCTTCACATTTGGAAGTTTTTCTGTAAGGAATTTTTAAAACATTAATAATATTGCATTATACCATTGCCTTATAATTTGTCTATAGTAGCTATTTTTTTTCTGGTTCTAGTGCAGTTCTTATAATTGTTACATATGCATATTTCATGCCTTCATCCGCAACACACACAAAACTTGAATGATATTCTTTGAAGTAATTTTCCTCTCTAGCTCAGCATTAGAGTTTATTGAATTTAACAGCTTTGTTAGAATTGGACATGTTTATTTCAGATTAAAGTCCTTTAAGCATTCAGTAGAGCTAATTCTGTCATATGAAAGGTTATTTCTCATCTAACTGGTAGAGATGAATTTTTCTTAACATATAGAACTATGCTATTTTGTAACCTTTTAAAAGCCTAGTTTTATTTGTTCGATTTGTTTAAAATTATACTTTCTTTTTTCCTTTTCCGCCCTCTGAGTCTATCTGCCTGTCTGTTGCATAGGCGCTTGTGGGCATTCTCTCCCTCTCTCTGCACCACAACTTAAAGAGTGGAAATGCTGTAAGAATTTTGTGTGGTTTGGGCATAGTAGATATCAAGAAAAATCTTTGCGAGACTGTGCTAATACACTTGTACCATTTCTGACGTGGGTAATTACTAAGAACTCTCAAACCTAAGTGTCTGGGATGACATTTACAGCTTCTGGTTTTTAAAAAACTGTAAATATGTACTTAAAATATTTTGTTTGGAAATGGTTTCAAACTTACAGAAAGGTTGCACAACTAAGAACAGTGCATAGAATATCTGGTTAATGTCTGTAACCAGATTCACCTGTTGTTAACATTTTGATCCAGCATTTGCGTTACTATTGTACATGTGCCTGTTCTCTCTCACATACATAGTGTGTGTGTATGCACAGATGTGTGTGTGTATGTATGTATATAAAACTTTTTTTTTCTCAAATCCTTTGAGAATGTCTTGTGTACATTGTGGCCCGTTACCTCCTACATACTTTAGTTTGTATTTTGTGAATTAACCTAATAATTATTTTTTGTCATTTCTTTCCCCTCCAATCTAGGATCAGGCATTATGTTTGCCTGTTGTGTGTCTCTAGTCTCCTTTAATCTGTAACATTTCCACAGCTATGTATTGTCTATTATGACATTGACATTTTTGAAGAGTATATAGTACTGTTTTAAAAAATAGAATCCTCCTCATTTTTGTTTCTCTGATATGTCCTCATGTTTAGATGCAGGTTGTGCACCCAGGCCAAGATACTCTGTAAGTGATATTGTGTTTGCCTCACTGCATCACATCTGGAGGCTCAGAATATCCATCTGTTCCTCCTTGATTATATACATTTTGATCACCTGATCAAATGTCTGATTTCTATACTGTTTCTTCTTTGAAACTATAAGCAGCCTGTAGGTTGACACTCTTAAGATTCCTGCTTCTCATCAAAATTTCTCCCTAAATGTAGCATCCATTGATCATTCTTTCCTGAGCTAGTCTTTACTATAATGTTTAAAAAATGGTGATTTTTTTCTACTCCAGTAGGTACTTCGCATTTTACTCTAAGCAAGAGCCCTCCTTTCCTGTTTACTTATGTTTCTACTTATTATTGATATAGACTCAGGTATTTGTATTTTCTTCGTTATCATCTTTAATTATTTGGGTGCTTAGATTATCTCAGATTTGGCCGGGGGGTGGCCCTTCATGCTGGCTCCTGTATTCTTGTGACATACCCCTTCATTTTTGGGGGCACTTCCTTTCATTCCAGCATAACAAGTTGTTCAGGGTTTATCTTGTACAGGCCCTGTATCAGTCCTAGAATCAGCCATTTCTCCAAGAACCCTGATTCTTTTTAGTGGGGAATAGTATTAGACACCAACTGGGTACTAGATGTGTTCATTGCTACAGGACGTCTTTGGATCTCCAGTACACATATATTTATATGTCCACATATATAGATGTATTTTAGAAATCATAGGCCAGGCATGGTGGCTGATACCTATAATCCCAGCACTTTGGCAGGTGAGTGCAGGAGGATCACTCAAGCCCAGGAGTTTGAGACCAGCCTGGGCAACATAGTGAGATCCCATCTCTATTAAAAAAAAAAAGTTAGCTGGGTGTGGTGGCACATGCCAGTGGTCCTAGCTGCTCAGGAGGCTGAGGTAGGAGGATCACTTGAACCGTGGAGGTTGAGGCTGTAGTGAGAGCCGTGATTCCACCATTGCCCTCCAACCTGGACAGCAGAGCAAGATCCTGTCTCAAAAAGAAAGAAAGAAAAAGAAACAAGCCCACACTGTGACTTCTACTTCCAATCCATTCCCACAAGGTTCTTTCTTACCTGTCCTGTTCTATATTTATGTTCTTTCTTCCTCAGTAAGAATCTTTCCTCTCAACAATATCAATATATTTATTTCTCACTTAATCCCCAAATATGTTTAAAATAGTTTTACATTTGCTTTGCCTGTACAAGTTTAAAAAACCAAATTTACTGAAAGGTCATTCTTGCGCCTTCCCCTCCCACCTGCTCCCCACCCCAAGTCTGAAGGTGTATAGTCAAGCACTGTCCGTGTGTGGCCTGGATTCTCTCTCTCACTCCCTTTTAGTGGAAACTGTGATTCCTTTGGAACAGAGTGGGGCTCATTTGTTTCAGTTTAAGATTCCCCTCACCCTGTCCTTTGATTGAATTTTATTTCATTTTTTAAATATATAGAACATTTACATGTTGCTAAAAGTTAAGTTATACAAAAATTGTATACTCAGAGGTGTTACTTCCTCCCATATCCTTGACATTCCTGCCTCCCCACACCTTTCACTCCACACTTGGAGGTAATAAATGCCATTGTTTTACAGTTTATTCTTCTTGTGTTTCTTCTGGTGAAGATATATAAGCATGCACACACACTGTTTTACCTGTGTGTATCTATGTATGTATGTATGCGTATACACAGTTACGCACTGCATAACAGTATTTTGGTCAGTGATGGACTGCATGCATATGCTGAGGTGTTCCCATAAGATTATAATAAGTACTTTGACTATACCTTTTCTGTGTTTACATACAGAAATACTAATGGGTTACAGTTGCCTACAGTGTTTAGTACACCAGCATGCTGTACAGGTTGGTAGCCTAGGAGCAATAGGCTACACCATATCGCCTGAGTGTGTAGTAGACTATACCGTCTAGGTTTGTGTAGGTCCACTCTGATGTTCGCACAATCACAGAATCACCTAATGACACGTATTTCAGAACATATCCCTGTCATTAATGGGTGTAATACAATGACATGTGACTGTACATAAATATATGTATTTCCCCTTTCTCATTTTTTAAAGCTAGTAGTCTGTATATGCTCTTTTGCACTTTGCTCTTTTCGCTTCAGTATATCTCCTAGAAATCACTCCATATCAGTTCATAAGCTCTTCATTTTTTTTTTTTTTACCTCCATCGAATACTCCATTGTGTATATATATGATAGTTTATTCATTCAGTTTCTTATGTTGGTATATTTACATGGTTTCCAATACTTTGCAATGATAGTAATGAATATTGTTCGAGGTGTATCTTTGAGATAAATTCCTAGAAGTGAGATTACTGGGTTGAAGGTTAATGCCTATGTAGTTTTGTGAGATATTAACAATTCTCTTGTATTTTGCTTTCACACTAACAGTGTATGAGATTGCCTGTTTTCCACAGAATTGCCAACAGAATGTGTTGTGGTACCTTTAATTTGTGCCAGTCTGATGGGTGAGGAATGGTCCTGCTTACTTTCAAGTTCCTTTGCCTTTAGTTGGTGCTCTGATCCTTAAATTTCGGATCCATATTTAGTATTTTGGCATTGAAGGTTAACTTTCTCTTTGGAGGGATGTGTTTCCCTGTGCTTTTTCTAACTTCTCCACACGCCTCTGTTCTTCTTTTTTTTTTTTTTTTTTTTTGAGACGGAGTCTCGCTCGAGTCTCGCTCTGCCGCCCAGGCTGGAGTGCAGTGGCCGGATCTCAGCTCACTGCAAGCTCCGCCTCCCGGGTTCCCGCCATTCTCCTGTCTCAGCCTCCCGAGTAGCTGGGACTACAGGCGCCGCTACCTCGCCCGGCTAGTTTTTTGTGTTTTTTTTTAGTAGAGACGGGGTTTCACCGGGTTAGCCAGGATGGTCTCGATCTCCTGACCTCGTGATCCGCCCGTCTCGGCCTCCCAAAGTGCTGGGATTACAGGCGTGAGCCACCGCGCCCGGCCAAGAACTTCCCCTTTCATGTTGTGCACATGCTCAGGTTTGCAGTAGCAGGCGGGTGGAGAGAACTCTTGGAATTTGGCTTCTGCTTACAGGAAGCATAAAGATCATGACACCCGCTGTCTCCTTATACTGCTGAAGGTTTGAGTCACCTGTAGATTTGTTTGCACAGCATGTTTTTGTGTCTTTTGAGGTGGTTATGTGAGTGATAAGATTTGAAGCCAGACAGTCATTGTCCTCCAGTCGCAGCAGTCCTAGTTGTGAGCTTTTATGAATTTAAATGTAGCTTATTTGTAACCACATTCTGAGTCTTTACGGGGTTGTGCAGATATCTAACACATTTTTGGACTGCTTTTCTTCATGTTAGTTGGTAGTAAGGGAATACATATTTATTTCAATAGTCAATGAAAAAGATCAATGAAAAAGAAAAGAATTTATTTTTCCTCCAAAAGCAGAATATATCCCTGAATGTGATGTATTTTGCTCACTATTTACCTTTTTTTTTTTTTTTTTTTTTGAGACAGAGTCTCGCTCTGTCGTCCAGGCTAGAGTGTAGTGGTGTGATGATCTCAGCTCACTGCAACCTCTGGCTCCCAGATTCAAGTGATTCTTATGCCTCAGCCTCCCGAGCAGCTGGGATTACAGGCGCGCACCACCACACCCAGCTAATTTTTGTATTTTTAGTAGAGACGAGGTTTCCCATGTTGGTCAGACTGGTCTCAAACACCTGACCTCAAGTGATCCTCTCACCTTGGCCTCCCAAAGTGCTGGGATTATGGGCATGAGCCACAGCACCTGGCCTCTGTTTACATTTTTATGCTGTCTTATTTTTCTTTGTCAAAAAATGAGGACAGATCTTAAAAGAGGGTGAGAAATAAATGTTGAATGTTTTGACTGCTTCTCTAATCATGTGCTTGCCATGTTTCCTTTCCTGGTTCTGTCCAGGGATTGAAGCTCAGTTACTTCCACAGTTAGTTTGTGGCTGTGTTTTCTCGCTGTGCTACCTGGTGGTTGGATGAGAACGTGACCAGAGTGTTCGCAGTGCTCCAGGCTCCCTTGTTCCAGAATGCTGTTGGGGGAGAGAGGTCCTGAGCCAGGGGTGGAGGAATGTCTACTGAGTCAGTGTCATCATTCTTTTATTCTTTTTCAGCTACAGGCTTACTAGTGAGAAACTTCCTATTACTTTTTAAATTAAACTCTTACCTGACCAGGTCCTTATAGACAGCCATACTTTTAAAGTGGTTAATAGTTATTTGCTTAAAACATGATACCTTGCCATTGGTTGTGCTGTTTGTTTTAAAACATAAATGAAATAACTTAGGGACATACCATGTGAAAACAACATTATATATTTTTCTAATTGTATTCACAGTTCCAGTATTTATTTTGGTCTTTTTACTTGAATATTCTCTGGTTATATGAGTTCAATAGTGACTTTCTTTTATACTATCAACTTATGTCAAAGTGACTTTTTAAATGAATAATTTGGAATACTAATATTTTAACATATTGTGTATATTTATCATACTTTTCATTTAAATGTAGGTGAAGACAAAGTATTTTGGAGATACTTCTTGCGTGGAAAATATTTCAAACTTTTTTTTTTAAATAATGCACTTTATAAGACTTTCCAGGAATAATAGAAATTATTTTATTACTTTATACATGTTTGGTCCAAATTTCTTATATATTGAATTTATTTTAAAAACCCAAACTAACAATTGGTGAAAAATAAGGTTTCACAGAGTGATTTTTATCTACTGCCTCCTTAACTTTATGAAAATTAGATTGTTTACACAGCAATATTGTTAATATGGTTTATTTAATCTTTTAGAAAGGACAACTGGGCAGACCAATTTTGGATGTGCCATATTGGAATGCAAAGCCAGCTCCTATGCCTAACATTGGATCAAAATATGGAAGAAAAGCTACTTGGATAGGTGCAAGTGGGGACCAGACTTTTTTACGAATTGATGAAGCACTTATTAATTCTCATGTACTTGCTACATCAGAAATTTTTGCCAGTAAACACATAATAGGTAATACCAAAAATAAACAAATGCCCCTTCCAAACTCGTCTTGATTGATAGTAAACGGTTTTTCTTTCCCTATAATGAAATATACTTTTATAGCTTTTTGTTTTCTTTCTGGTCAAAGAAATTTAAATAAAGCCTGTAAATGTCTGTGTTTATATGTGTCTGTGTGCTGAAAGAATGGAATAATTGGGAGATCTGGAAACCACAGTATTCGTGAGCTAGACAGTGGTAGAACTATAAACTAAATTCTAGTAGGATAAAATCCATATTGGAGTAAGAGATTTTTATGTATTGTTTCTTGCTAAATAAATGTTAGAAATTAATTTCTATGGGAGGTTATATAAATCAAACTTTGAAGTTTCACGAAGACCAACGTATCAATCTATACTGTGTCCATGATACTGTGAATAATTATATAATAGAGTCGTATAGCAAGAGAGTAGGAGCCTGTGTTGTGGATTTAGACATGTTGAGGTTTTACTCCTAATTCTCCCACTTAAAGATTTTTTATTACTTAGCCTCTTTCGTTCTCCGCTTATTCATCTGAGAATGAAGATGATATTACTTACTTTATGGGTTTTGGGGAATTAAAAAAGGTAATATATATTAAAATTATATATAAGTGTTTTTTTCTTAAGGCTTGGTACCTGCTTCTATATCAGAACCCCCTCCATTTAAATGCCTTCTGATAAATAAAGTGGATGGGAGTTGTAAAACTTTTAATGACTCAGAACAAGAGGATCTGCAAGGATTTGGTGTGTGTCTTGATCCTGTATATGATGTAATTTGGAGGTAAGCATCTCAGTTTATAAAACAGTAGTAAATAAGTTTTGATGCTGTTATACTCTTATGGTAATATAAACTATATTTACAGGTGGACTTTTCACACATGAGTACTCTCCTGTTTATCTAATAACTGCAATTCTGTCTCAGTGATTCACAGGGACCTTTATAGTATAGCATAGTGGCTAAGAGCATGCATTTTGAGCAACACTACTTAGGTTTATCCGAGCTCCACAACTTGCTTTTTGTGTCACCCTGGAGAAATTACTTTGACTGTGTGCCTCAGTTTTCTCATTTACGACATGGGGATGCTAGTACTACACAGTGCATAGTAGGTGCCATAGAAGTGTTTGCTATTATCATTATAATTATTAATTTTACTGTTGAGAGTTCTGTTGTTATTTTTAGTCTGTCATCAATCCTGTTTATATTGTATATAATTCATTCTATTTTTTGTTCTCATAATTATTACTATGAGGAGGAAATTATGCTAAAGACAATAAAGAACAAAGAAGATAATTGAGCTTGCCCTTTAGAAATGTGCATTAAAAAATACTCTTATTGGTAGAGAAATATACAGGATTATATGCACTCTGGGAATTATTAAAACGTAGAGATAAATAGAGCACAAAAGAGACTCAAGAATTGCATGTGTTTAAAATTTATTGTGGTGCTTTATATACAAAATGAATAAGTAAGTTACCCTTCTTCGGGTTTCTAGCTTTGGATACTAATAGGAGATGTACCCTGCCATCACCACAGTGTCTCATCACAGGGCTGAGTACTTCTTTCCTTTTGCGGCTGGCCTTAGTGGGCAAGATTCCAGTAAGTTGAAAAGTTGAAGTGGTGTGAGTGAGGAGAGTGAGGAAGCTTTTTCACTGTCCTCCTTCTTCTACCCATGCCTGCTTGCATTCTCATCAGACAGCCAAGTTCTGAGAGGCTACGTGGTAGCAATGGGGTAGACTATCTCAAATGCCTTGCCAACTCCTTGGTAATTTTCTTCCTTGTTCCAAAATAGAGATTAATCATGAGGCTTGCATTCAGAGTGAAGAGACTGCTGCACTTCCCAGGTTGCTGGCCAGCTTACTCTCTTATTTGGGCATTTTATGAGAAGGCATAGTGGCCAGTATTGAGTTGAGTACATCTCAAATCAATTACATCTCCCTGGCAGCATCGTGCAGGGTAGATGAAATAACAAGAGACTATGGGTGAGTGGTCTTTTGTGATCATTCTTAGGCAGACATAAGGTATTAAGAACCAAAGTTAGAGTGGTCACAGTGGGATAGAATGGAGGGGATAGAGAGGAGAACAGATGTAAAGATAGAATTGGCTGCAGTTACTTACTGATTAGAAGTCAGTGTTCAAGAGACTTAGTTACCAAAGAGCAGGCTCTGGTTTGGACTTAGGTATAAATTGATGTTTTATTGTTTTGTAGTTTTTACATGTTTTATTTTTAAAAGAAGTAAATTTGCATTAACAAAACAAAAATTAAAATTGGCAGTATGGAATCTGTTTCTGGATGCGTTCACTAAGTTAGCAGTAACAGTATAACTAAGTCTAATGGCAAAAACTTACTTGAAATAGAACCATTTCCCTGGGGTCTTAACAGAACTCTGAAGTATGATATTTAGCTGGTCGAATCTTGTCTTTTTCACTTACGGTGGTAGCAGTGGGACAGATGATCTCAGATGCCTTGCCAGCTCCTTGATCAATTTCTCCATTGCTGGAAAACAAAGATTAAGAGATGTTTTGGTGAAACAGCTGAGAGGTATTTTTCTTTAAATCAGGATCAGAATTTCTGTTATGCTGACTTCTGGCTGGTTTGTGTCTTTTGTGTTTCTCGGTGGGACACTTATACTTTACAATTATCGTATGCATTGCACATCCAATATTAGCTTCCTTTGACTTTCCTTCTGGCCTGCATCTGCTTCCTTTTATATTCTTCAGGAGCAAACTTTGCCTGAGTAATTTGAAACATCTATAAAGAGCAGATAAATGTTAAGAACACCTATTTTATTTCCCACATACAAATTTACACAAATAATATGTGAATTTGTGTTATTTAAAAAAAAACAAAACAAAAAAACAAAGCAAAAATACATACAGGAAAAAGGATGGTCATACTCTATATCTGTTTCTTTTCCAATACCAAATCCCACTAGCCTTCTCTGTGGATCACAAGTATGAAGTTTGATTTATATTGTCTGCCACCTTTTAAAATGCATGTATTTTTCTTTTTATGTAAATAAAGACATTCCTACTCTAAAAGTTAGATTTTTGCTCAAAAATAATTTAGAGATCTTTCCAAGTCAGTATTTAAAGAACAGCTTCATTATTAAAATTGTGGAATTCTATAGTCTGGATATACCAAGTATACTTAACTGTTTGCCCATCAGTGAACATTTTAGATTTTTTTAATATTACAGTATTACCTACAATGCTACAGTGAACAAATACACAGGTATCTACATACAGAATTTTATACACATGTGGGAGTATTTCCGTAAGCTAGTTTTTACAGTGTAGAATTGCTGAGTTAAAAGATAGGCTCACAGAATTGTAAAATGACTGAAGTAAGTCTCAATCACTTTAGAAGCTTATTTTGCCAAGGTTGAGAAGATGCCTGGGAAGAAAAGACAAGCCACAGACGATCTGTGCCCTGTACTTTTTCTGAAGAGGTTTGAGGGCTTCAGCATTTAAAGAGGAAAAGCGAGCAGGAGGAGAAAGGGAAAAGAAAAAATTAGAGGATGTGGTCACATTCTTGTAAGGTTTTGATTAGGCTTACTGAATCCACATGTTGCACATGAAAAGGAAGGGGTAGAAGAAACAGTGAATTTTGTATTTGGAGTTAAAGTAAACACAGAATAGAGGAAGTAGTCAAATATGCATTCATCTGGAGCGGGTGGGGCTTGGTGGGGGGTGCAGATAATTTCTAGTCTCTTCTTGTCCCTTACCATGAATTTTCCAGAACCAAAAAGAGATTTGAATCCATGGATATTAGAAACTATATGTTTCCATTATTTACCATCAAGAGAGTTAGTGAAACTGTTGAACACTGAAGACGGAGGGAAAATCTTAGAAGCAACTAGAGAGAAAAGAATGATCACCTGAACAATGAGATCAAGACTTCCCAAAAGCAATAATGCAATAATGTTAATGCTACTAATTATAGAAGCTACCATGATATAATTTATTTTCCTCCAAAGGCTTTTGAAAAATAATTAAAAAATTTTTAATTGTGGTAAAAATACAATGTAAAATTTACCATCTTAATCATTTTGAAAGTCTGCAGTCAGTAGTGTTTAGTGTATTTATGTTATTGTGAAATAGATCATCAGAACTTTTTTTTCCTCGGAAAACTGAGACTCTATATTTATTAAACAACAGCTTGCATCCCTCACTTCCCCACCCCTAAAAGAGGTCAGGAAGTGGAGATAGCTTTTTGAAGTTTTTGTTACAAAAGAGATAAGAGAAATGGGATGATGAAGATATTGTGGGTTCCTAATAGTTTTTTATTGGTTTTTACTGTTTGTTCATATGGTTGAACATCCACATCCATTCTGTCTGTGCTTCCTTTCTGTGGATAGCATTCCATGTCCTTGCCCATTTTTGCTATGGATTGATTGTTTCTAGCTCTTATACGTTGAGGATATTGTAGCTTTGTCTCACATGTGCACTTCAGATTTTTCTTCAACTTGTCCTTTGTCTTTAAACTGTTTTAATGGGGTATTTGTTGAGTTTCATATTTATATGTATGTATCAAAACTTTAAGTATACAGTCAGTTGCTGTATTTTTAAAGTATTATAATCTACATTACTGTTTTCAAATTATTTCATTTTTAGTGATGTAGTTTTTTTATATGTTTAGCTTAGATCCAGAAGATAATGAGCTATATTTGTCCTCTTTGAGCTGACTGTATTATTTATTCTCTTTGTATCATCAGTTATGTTTTAGGAATTTTTTTTAAAACAAAACCAGGTGCTGTAATTATTCTTTTTCTTTAAAGGTTTCGACCAAATACTAGAGAGCTGTGGTGTTACAATGCAGTGGTTGCTGATGCCAGGCTTCCCTCTGCAGCAGACATGCAGTCCAGATGTAGTATTCTAAGTCCTGAACTTGCCTTGCCAACAGGATCAAGGGCCCTCACTACCCGATCTCATGCAGCTTTGCACATTTTAGGTAGGGTTGCCATTTGATGTACCATTAATTCACATAAATGTGTGCTATCCAGGGGTTTTTTTAGAGTATTTAAATTTATATATAATTCTGTCTTGTTTGTTAAATAATAATAATATACAAAATAAGTTAAATCCTCTAAGAGGCTAATTCCACAGAAAACAATACCTGAGACCTGTACTAACACCATCAAAGATTTATGTATGTGCATTTGTTTAATTTTCCCAGAGGTAGACCCTTAAAAATAATGTTTTTGCTCAACTTGAATGTATAAACTTTTAAAGATATGATACAATGTTTTTGCAGCATACTTATTTTGTAGCTGGAAACTTTATATCACTCTACATAACTATGTGTTTTGTTGCTTTTAAAAATGATCCTTAAAAAGACTCATTTTAAGACTCTAGCACTTGCAGTTGTGAAATCATATTCCTAAATATAATTACTAGATCATAAATATAACTCTTTGTTTCTTTTTTCTCAAATTTCATTTTGGTTTCCATTATAGACACCCAAAACTAGCGTTGATTAAGGTTCTGTGACACTAATGTGTCTTCCTCAAGTAATACTTTAAGAATCAAACTAATTTGGAGAGTTTCATAAAAGGAAGAACCTTGTAAGAATTCAAAGGTTAAGTGATTTCAACTTTTCAGAGATCCAGTTTTCTGTAAAAGGTTGTCATATGGCATGTTTAAATATGATCATTAATCAGACAAGGGAGAATTTGTATTGGTTTTAAGCATTCTTCCATTAAATGAAGAAAATTATTTATTTTAATTTATCCCCTATAGCATTTAATGTCATCAATACCATAGGACATTTTGATTTCCAGGAATTAAATTTTGTTTATTTATTTTTAGGTTGTCTTGATACCTTGGCAGCTATGCAGGACTTAAAAATGGGTGTTGCAAGTACAGAGGAAGAGACTCAAGCAGTAATGAAGGTTTATTCTAAAGAAGATTATAGTGTGGTAAACAGGTTTGAAAGTATGTATACTTAGGTTTAGGAAATATTGTCTTACAGCTGAAATATATATGGATCTTTTAAAACAGATTATGATTTATATATTCTAGGTCATGGAGGAGGCTGGGGTTATTCTGCTCATTCAGTGGAAGCTATACGTTTCAGTGCCGACACTGATATTTTACTTGGTGGTCTTGGTCTGTTTGGAGGTAGAGGAGAATATACTGCTAAAATTAAGGTAAAGTTCATCAACAGTGTTGCCCTTTTTTGTTTGAAGATACTGATTTGTACTTAATTTATTATTTTATTATTTAATGTCTCTTTTTTTCCTTTTTAACTTGGTTTATTTTGTTGCTTTTAATGCTTCTTTTTTAAAAGGGATAGAGAAAACATTGCTAAAATCAAATACAGTAATACTACATTAGTAATTCATTAAAAATCAAAATTCTGTAAGAAGGGAAGAAATGAAAAGAAAATTATTTTTCAACAATTTACTACTGAAAAAAGGCTATATCTCAGTCCTTTGTATGGAACTTCTGCTGGCCTGGCAATACCAGCGCCTGTTTATGTGGCTACTTTCTTATAGCCATTTTAATGACAGAGGAGGCACAACTGTTTAGGGACATTTTGATGTAGCTAAAAAGTTGTGAGCATTTTTAATGCCAAATACTATGTAAACAGACATCTTCACCCCAGGAGTGGAGACCAGGTATGAGTGAGCGATAGTGTTAGGGGAGGATTCCATCTGATAGGCAAACTAAAAATCATCGAGAGTCATATGTTCACTACACCTATTCGTGTCCAAAAGGGCCAACAATCATCCTAAACAAAGTATATGTTCATTCTTTGAATATCCACTAATAGCTTGAAGGTTCTGCTTCTCAAATTACCTGATTTTGTCCTAAAAGTGAAAGAAAAAACTAGTTTCTGCCTGGATTTCAATAGCAGGCTTCATAAAAAAATCTCAATTAAATGTCATCTGTTCAGGAGGTATTTTCTTAGTTCTCTCAATAATATCTAAAAATGATACCAATATGTTAACACTCTTCTTCATAATGATGGTTTCCAAGGACATTCCCCATGGAGGCTCAACTAGAACTGACAAACTTAAAGAAATATTTGCTTATTTCTGGTTATAGTTGGAATACATACGCTAAAAAAGCAGATAATGTAAGAATGAATAAAGTAAAAATTTAAAGCTCCTGTAGGTATATGGAGTATAGTGATAGAATAATGATTAAGAACGCTTGTAGCACATGTATTTTGATAATAAGAAAAACAGTAGTTTGGTGCTTTTCAGTGCGACTGCTTTAAGGTGGTTATTTTAGGATGTCTGGATTCATCCTCACGTTAGAGAAGCAACCTCAATGTGTTATGTCGTTCTACTTGACAACGTCTAATAAGCTCATCAGGAGGATGTATTTTTTCTAGCTCTAAGAGATTTTTTATTTTCGCAATAGTGAACAACATAGTGGACCTTATCTTCAAACACTGTGGTATGTAGAATTATAGAGGCCTTCCATATATGTTGTTTTTATATTGGCCTTATTTTTCTTTTTCAAACTCAAATTCTACCTCACTCCTCCTGTCCTCTGGAAATGATCTTGCCTTTTGTATTCAATTATCCAGTGAGTGGACTAAGGCCTTTCAACAGTAGTCAGTCTTTTTTCCCCCTCCCTTTACCTCTCTGTAATGTATACATTTGTTAAGCCCTTCTTTATTTTTTTGTTTTGTTTTCATACCTCTAGTTGTTTCTTCTATCTCTTTGTAGGTTCATTCCCTTCCACCTGGCCACTGAATGTAGGAGTTCCTCAAAGACCTAGCCCTAGGCTCCTCACATATTCTCATATGTATTCTCTTTTAAGCCCAAAGTTTTAATAGGCATCAGCATACCATAATCCCCAAATTTGTATCTCCAATTCAGACTTCTTTGATGCATTTTCATGTAAATATGTTAAAGGCACATCAGTTATCAGTCATAATATCTCAACTGAATTCATGCTCTTCCACTGATCTCTCTCTCTCTCTCATGATTAGTACCATCCTCCATATGCTTGACACATAGGCCAGAAACCTAGACATTTTTCTTGATAGGCCTCCTATATCTCTGTCTTCCCCACAAAAAAAAAAAACACTTCTACCACTACCCTAGGCAAAGCTGTTTGTCTTGGACTATCCCCCTAGCTAGTCTCTGTACATATTCTTTCTATACTTTCTGTCTCCATTCTCTCTCTCACCATTCCTACTTGAATCTACTCCAGTCAGATTTTTGTCCCCACCACTGACATTGCTGTTGTCAAGGACACTGATGACTTTCATATTGTTAAATTCGGTAGTCAAGCCTCAGCTCTCATCTTCCTAAACCAGTCAGCTGAATTTAACCCAATTGAGCTCTTCTTTGAAATACTTTCTTCCCTTGTCCCCAGGACACCACACTTCATTTTCCTTTTGTCCCACTGACTGCTTTTCTTAGCCTCCTGCTGGTTGCTCATCATCTTCCCGACCTGTAAATGTTGGAGTGCCAAGAACTCAGTTTTTGACATCTTTTAAAAATATTCTCTTCCTCATAGTGGTCTAGCGTCATGGACATTTATCTCTAATGACTTTTAAACTTACCAACCTCTTCTCTGACCTTTAAACCAATATGTACAACAGCCTATGCTGTGTCTCCACGTGACTGTCTGATAGGCATTTTGGAGGTAACGTATTCAGTACTGTGCTTCTGATGATCTGCCTAAACCTGCTATCCTCATGTTCTTCCCCATCCGAGGTAACTGACTCAGCATGGAGTTAACTTCATTCTTCTGTTTCCTCAGGCCAAAAATCTTGGAGTCATCCTTGATTCCACTCTTTCTTTTACACACATCTCCTTGGCAGCAAATATTGTCAGTTCCACTTTCAAAATAAATCCAGAATCTAACCACTTCTGAAAACTGCCACTGGTATCAGGTTGGGTCATGCCACAGCTATTCTCATCTGAATTATTACAACAGCCTCCCAACTTGTGTTTTGTGTCTGTCCTCACCCCATTTATTCTGTTCTCAGTATGGCGGAGTGATTCTCTTAAAATGTACAACAGATTGCGTCATTGTCTCTTCAGAATCCTGTAGTGTCTTCCTATGTTAAAATGAGAACCAAAGGCCTTAGAAGGACCTACAAAGTCCCCATCAGAACTGGCTGTCATCACCTCTCTGACCTTTTGTTCCACTAGTTGTTTCACTCTAATCTGGTGACACCTGCCTGCTTATTGTTCCTCAGACATTCCAGGCACAGTCAAATCTCAGTACCTCTTCACTTGCTGTTTCCTCTTAACTACAGCTCTCTTCACTTCAGCACCTACATAGCCCACTTCCCCATCACCTTCAGAGCTTCATTCCCTGGTAAGCCTATTTAAAACTAAATTCAATTACCAACCATAGACTTACTCCCAATAGCCCCCAATTCTTTGTTCGTATTGCTTGCCCCTTTATGCCCAATTTCCAGAACTGTGCTTGGCATACAGTATGTGTTCAAAAATATTTGTTGAATGTAAATACAGGAGTCGGGTTAGGGATACATTATTAAGAACCTTCATATCATGCTGTGGAGGAGATGAGAAACCAAGGAATAATTTTTAGATTAAGAAAGTATTCTGATAAGATATTTTTATAAGGGTACTAAGGGTCATGAAACAATTGCAAAAATCCTCAACTTTGTGGAAAATGGGTTAGAAGAAGGAAAGAATGGAGATAAGACTAAATAGTTGTTGAAATATTCCAGCCAGCAATAGGGGATATGGTTGAATTGACAAGCTTTGGTACCAGTAAGAGAATAGAAACAGTAATGGCAGAGAAATGAAAAAGGATTATTTCAGACTATTTTGTTTTAAGACAGAATCTCTTTGGTAGCCCACACTGGAGTGCAGTGATGCCATCTTGGCTCACTGCATGCAGCCTCTGCCTCCTGGGTTCAAGCAATTCTCCTGCCTCAGCTTCCGGAGTAGCTGGGACTACAGGCATGTGCCACCACACCCAGCTAATTTGTGTATTTTTAGTAGAGATGGGGTTTCACCATGTTGACCAGGCTGGTGTCAAACTTGTGACCTCATATGATCTGGCTGCCTCAGCCTCCCAAAGTGCTGGGATTACAGGCGTGAGCCACCAGGTCTGGCCTATTTCAGACTTTTTATCTGAGAGACTAGGTGAATGAAAGTACCATTAACCAGAACAGAGAAGGCAGGAGGAAGGTATAGAACTAGTAGGATGAGGGGAATCCAATGACTGTTGAGAGTAAGAGCTGAGCTGGAGAAAGATTTCTAAGTCATTAGCATATAATTTTGCATTTTAATCTTTATCTGCCTCTCTTGCAATTAACCTGCCATAATTATCGAGAGGAAAGGCCTCTTCCTCATAATTCTTATTTTCACTTAATTTCATAACCTTTTTCTATTGGATATTTTTTCTGTTTTTTTTTTCTTACCCAGAGGATCGTCCCCTCTTTTTTAAGAGTCATTTTTTTCATGCTTTTTATCTATCTTTTTCTCATGCCATATTACTTCGAACTATATTTTGTTACCTATTGTTTTTAAGAATTCTTGCATTGCTCTTCTTTCTGTGTAGCTAATATTTTTCTACCCTTTTTTATTTATTTTTTTAAGAATTCTACAGTATTCACTGAATTTTTAAAAGTACCGTGAGATGGGAACTGTTAGTATCCACTCACCTTTTATGGATGAGGAAACTAGGTCCCAGGATCTCACAGCTAGTAAGTGATGAAGCTACCCCATTCTAAATGAGGTAGAATCTCACTTAGTGAGAAACTCACTTAGCTAAAATTTTTTGGTTGAGTACTCTCACCTTTTTCATATGCTTATGTCATGTACAAAACTTGTATAGAACTATTTAGAGCATTTGATATAAATAGATAAATATATAAATTAGGAAAACAGAGATTAATGTAGGCCATAAAACCTTGTTTCTTATTTTAAATACATATATTTGTGTATTTCACATAATAATGTTAAAAAGCAGGTACTCTGATTTTTACATTTGGTATGGTCCAGCATACATTGATCATGCACAAAATTATGAACACATTGTTCATCAGATTTGTATAGCTGGTTTATATAAATGATTATCTTTCTCCTTTCCTTAGCTGTTTGAATTGGGTCCTGATGGAGGAGACCATGAAACTGATGGTGACCTTCTTGCAGAGACTGATGTATTGGCTTATGACTGTGCTGCTAGGTAAATAATTTGTGCATTATTCATTGTAACTCTTGCATACTTAATATTAAAAATTTATTATAAATGAATAAACATACTTTAAAAGGAAGTTTTAAATCTGCTATGAATATCAAATGCTTGAGAAATTATATATTAAGCAATGTAAGTATTGCTTTCAAAAATGCTGAATTAAAACTAATAATACACTTCATAAATTTATTTCACAAGTTAATTCAATTGTTTCAATATTGAAGATAAAAATAGAAATATGCATATATTTTACACACCTTTATTTTCATGCATCTCTTACGGAATACCTAGTATGTTAGTGTTCTAGTAATAATACAGTTATTTATTATTCCTAGCATTACAGGCAATAAGTAATTAGTGTCAAGTGGTCATATTTGGCCATAATTCAGATTACCCATGTACTCTGACATCATGCTGGTAGAATATACTTGATAATAACACACTTGGGGAGGTGAGCAGCTTTACTGAAAGCTTTTGGGAGTTTATAAAAATTAGTATGTTTATTTATGAAGCTTCATTAAGTAGGAGGATACTTACACTTTATCAGCCCTTTGTATGTAATCCTAAGAATTATCTCAACATTGTGTTATGATCAGTATTCCCTGTTTTGAAGCAAGGAATATTATGATAAGAAAAATTATAAACTGAGCTTCATAGTAGTAATAGTGTGCTATGTTTCCCAACAATAACTATGTTAAAACCTTGTAGGTTTTTTTGGTAGTGAAAATGTATATTTTCAGAAACAAGAATGATCATAAGATACTGACTTTGCTTATCCAAGATAGAAATACTTTTGAAAATGAAAGAGTGAATCTAAAGAAAATTTTGACTGTTTCTTAGGCATTAACTAATGTCGCAAGTTTTTTTTAGTAACCTTTAGTGTTTTATACAAATGAATATTAGGGAAAAATCTAAGAAGGCTAATTGATTAATTTTCAGCAAAGCCTTAAGGTGCCATTGTCATTTGCTGTATTTATTTATTTATTTATTTTTATTTTGAGACAGAGTCTCACTCCGTGGCCTAGGCTGGAGTGCAGTGGAGTGATCTCAGCTCACTGCAACCTCTGCCTTCCAGGTTGAAGCGATTCTCATGCCTCAGCCTCCTGAGTAGCTGGGACTACAGGTGCATGCCACCAAGCCCGGCTAATGTTTGTATTTTTAGTAGAGATGTGGTTTCACCATGTTGGCCAGGCTGGCCTCAAACTCCTGACCTCAAGTGATCCTCCTGCCTCGGCCTCCCAAAGTGCTGGGATTACAGGAATGAGCCACTGTGTCTGGCTACCATTTGTTTTTGACCATATGAGTTTGAGTTGAAAATATAAAGCACAGTTTCATTTATAGAGAATCATCTAGGATTTCTTCATTAGCTCGTGTACAAAGCCCAGACTCCTAAGGCATTGGGAGCATTAAAAGATTTCCATAACATCCAGCATCTTTTTTGACTTTCTACTGCTACTCTTCTGTAGCTGTCTTAATGCATTAATGAAATTGATAATGAACACCTTGCCATTTCCTGACCTCTTTTGTACTTCCATACCTCTACAGATTTTTTCATGACATTCTCCTGTTTCTTTAAATGCCCTTTATTTCTTCTTTCAATTCCAGCTACAACCAATAAACATTACTTCCACTCTGTTACCTAGTACTTTTTAACTTGTTTATAGCCTTTAGAAGATGCCCTTATTTATTGTCTTTTTTTCTTCTTCTAAATTAATAATGTTTGTATAGATATTATGTGACAGACTGCAAACACCTATCTGACTTAATTCAATCTTCAGGACAACCCTATGAGCTAGATATTATTTTCACCCCAGTTTTCAGGTGAAGAAGCTAAGGTACTGAGAGGATAGAGTAACTTGCCCTGTGTTGCCCTGCTAGCAGGTCACAGAGCTGGGCCTTGAACCCAGGCCACCTGACTCCAGGGCCATTTTCTTAATATTCTGCCTCTCAAAACTATTTAACTGAATGAATGAGCTTTAAAACTAAAGTTCAGATTTTTATTTTCCAGCAAAATTTGCATGTTTTTTAACATCAGTTTAAAACATTCTATCTTATTTTAATATGAAAGTTTTATAACATTTAAGGATATTGTAGAATTCAACAAGAGGAGGAAGAAATGTAATTCTATCACCATAACACAAATTACTATACTTGGCTTGCGTTCTCGTCCACACTTCTTAGAGTGTTTTTAATGTTGTTTGATAAGAATTTTATAATACAGTTAGTTTCATGTTTTTCTTCATAAGGGATTTTGAAAAAATAAATATATGTGACAGAGAAGTAAAAAAATACTGTCTTTGACTCACTAATTTTTTATCAGAGAAAAATACGCAATGATGTTTGATGAGCCTGTTCTCCTGCAAGCTGGGTGGTGGTACGTAGCATGGGCCCGAGTGTCAGGACCCAGCAGTGACTGTGGATCTCATGGGCAGGCGTCTATTACCACAGATGATGGGTAAGTAAATGCCCAAGTGTTACTTGAGCAATTCTTATTTTTGTTAGAGGAATATTGTTTTGAAACCTCAGAGGACTTTCAGCAGGATTCAAAAGCTTAGGAAGACTAGAGCATGATATAACTGCTAAAAATTAAATTCATGTAACCTCATGCCAAATTAAGGTCTAGACAGAACAAGGAAAGAATAAGACCACTGTACTTTGCTCCTGTCAGATAGTATTTGTATATATTTCTGGTTATTACATAGTTTATGAGCTTGATTACCAAATTAGCAATTATATAGAGGAAGGTGACAAGGATAATGAGTAGTTTGGAACCGTAAAAAAGAAGTAGATACGTGATATTAAATTTGATAATGCATGAGAAAGCAGTTTAAAATTTCAAAGCTTCAGCAATGTGTGCTATTTTAATAAAATATAGGGAAATTTTGCTGTTTTAAAATAACTTTCATGTATAGAGTACTTTTCAGTTAAACTTTCTTATGTTTTATCTGATTTGATGCCCTCAATAGCTTTGTGAAGCAGTTATTGGCCCCATTTTATACTCCAGGGACTACAGAAATAAAAAAGGTGAAATTACTTGCTATTTCCTGAGAGACTTGTGGTTAAAACCACATTCAGACCTGTAACCTGTTGACTCTAAATCCAACGTTTCAAATATTCTAATACTGTGATTTATGTATTCTAAAGGACTATCATTTGTAAGATAAATTCAGTTTATTCTTGATTACTCCTGAGCATAAACTATTGGAAATCGGTTGAAGTTATATAACAGTATATATTTCAGTGCAGGTCAGTTCATAACAAAGCTGACCAAGAAAGAAATAGACTTATTTGTGAGGTGAATTACCTGTTGCTGAATATTTGAGGAGACTACTGTAGAAACATCACATCTGTTGTTGTGTGCATCCCTTCAACTTAAGAACGTCTTTAGAACTAAGAGACTACTTTGACTCTGGACTGTATGATTTTCTTAGACTGTTCATTCAGACTTGGAATGTCATGGCACACTGAGGCTAAAGCTTATCATGCAGCTAGTCGAGCAGATATTATACTACTACTTGTAAGCAGAAATTTTAGAAGTTTCCTGCTGTGGTGAAAGCTGAGTTGGAGAGCTAGGAGGGACAGGACAGCTGCTCATTTAGGAGTCCTAAACGGGTTCAGTGCTTTCATTTTACTGACTAACCCATTCAGAGCTAGAATGAAAATCTAGAAAATACCTTTTTGCTTTTCTTTATTTAAAAGAGTGAATCATTTTCATTGACATAAGGTTTGAAAATATGTTTCTTAAATTTCTTATTTCCTGTGATGATCATGTTGTTTTTGGTGTCATTGTTTTCTCTTCTTAGGGTTGTTTTCCAGTTCAAGAGTTCAAAGAAATCAAATAACGGTACAGATGTTAATGCTGGTCAGATACCTCAGTTATTATACAGGTATTTAGCATATTTATACTGAATTAGTATGGTTTATTATTTTGCTATAATGAAGTAGAATCATTACAAAATATGCGGCATAATAGGGATAAATTATTTGAAGCATTCAGCAATTATAATATGCCAGTAGAACTATAAATATATTTAAGAAAAACAGTTAATATTTTGTGTGTTTTTAAACGTTTTCCACACAGGCTTAATTTTAAACTTTGCCTGATTACTCAGATTATCTGTATTATACCAATAACAATATTTTACTGACTTAAAAAAAAACTATCCACTGATTTTCTTTAATTTCGAATGTTATAAAAGAATAAAATTTGTCTTAGAGAAGTGAGATTCCAAGGAAGATAGGGAGGACTGTAGATGCAGGCCTGGTTGATATATTGTAGTCTCATAAGATTGATAAAATGAGTTGGAAAATTCCATACTGTTGGTAAATTTTCACCTTTAGCTGAAATACCAAATAATAACTTGCTCATATAAAAATATTTACTATATTTTTAACATTATGTAAAAATTTTAACTTACAATAATTTAAACATGTATAAAGGCATATGCCTGTGTGTGTGTCTTATTTATTTCTAGACTACTGCAATACTGTTAGAATAAAGAATTCAAATGGATATAAACCGTCACTAAAAAATGTTGTCATTTGTTAAGCAGTAAAAAAATCAAAGGAAATGGTCTAGAATAGTGATTCTATCTCCCTGTCTTTCTTTCTAGTAATCACTTAATGAATCTAGATGGTTACAAACCTTATTTTTCCCCAAAAGGGATTTTTGTTTGTTTGGTTTTTATGCAATGTGCAATCTGTTACAGTTACTCTTTGTAATATGTAGCTTTACGAACATAACATGTTGCATTGGACTACTCCTAGGTACTCACTGGTTGAATAACTTTTAAATAACAGCATTAATAGTAGCATTACTAGAGAATACAAGTTATATGTTATATAAGTTATATATGTTCTCTAACAAGTGGAAAAAGCCTCTACTACTCAGTCTTGCAAAGGTAGGATTTAAAGGAAGTGCCCATATGCTAAAAGCCTTGTTTAGCTTGGAAAAATGTTTCAAAAAAGCCCTGTATTGGCATTTTACCTGGCAAAAAAATTTAAATATATAATTTATTTTCCCATTCAAAAATGTATAATATACTTTAAAAGGAAAAAATGACATTGGACTTCCTAACATAATTTTATGTGTGTCTACTACCTTTAGACTTCCAACCAGTGATGGCAGTGCTTCAAAAGGCAAACAGCAAACCAGTGAACCTGTACACATTTTAAAGAGGTCTTTTGCAAGAACTGTCTCAGTGGTAAGCCATTTTTTTTTATTTCAGCTTTTCTCTTCAGTCCTCAGATATATTTTGCTGTTTAGAGTTTAGCTGCTATTCTAAGTTTATCTCAGCCTAGATTTATAAACTCAGATTTGGTTTTGTATTAGCATTTATATTCTAGACCACAGATAATGTATACTTTAAATCATAGAAAAATGGAGGTGTTGCCTGTGATTTTAACATGACCGGATGAATTGGCCTTGCTGTTTTTGAAATAAATAACTGGTTGCTTTTCTAATAAATCATGTATGATTGCATATGCTGAATGAATTAGAAAATGAAGGAAAAGTTGAGGATGGTGCTGACCCAAAAAAGCGTTACTACTACTTGAGGAACTAGGTGGAAGAGTTGCATATCTAGGTAGGAAGTTTGTTGAACCACTTGCCATCCCCATTGTACACTTGAAGAAGCATAGTGCCATTGAGGTTAACGGTGCAGAATGGAAAGTCAGCATGATGTAAATAAATGGAAGTTTAAATTAAGGTCTAGATCTCTCATGTATTAATTGAGGATTCTTATGTATGTTACCTAAGTAAATTACATCATAGCATTTTGAATTTCTAATGAGATAAGGGGTATAAGATGTTTTTGGAACTGTAAGATACCATCTGAATGTGATTTATTAATGTAGCTAGTAGTCTTTCATATTAGTAAAATGCATAGGAAGAATGTTTCTTTCCCTTTTAAATTTATTTTTTAACCCACCAAGTGAATATGTATTCCTGGTAGGAATGAGATAAAAGTATGCTAAAAGTATATGAAAGTTTTTTCCCCCATTCCCATTATCACCATATATACCTACTATTTACATTTTGGTGTATATCTTCCCAGACCATTTTTATATGCAGACAAACTTATTAGTATGTATCAAATGCAGGATGCTCTACAACATGCTTGTTTGTTTCTCATGATACTTATAGTTTTCATCTTTTTTAGAAAATTTCATATTATATATCATGGACATCCTTCCCTGGCAGTACATTTGGCTCTCTCAATCTTTTCCGTTTGCATAGTATCCCATAGAATGGTATTAGTCTAATTTATTCAACCCGATTCCTATCAAAGAACCACTTTGATTCTCATTTTTTACTGTCTCATCTTACTTCATGAGCATCTATTCACGTGTATCTTTAAATACTTGTGTGCTTATGTGCATACTTCTACTGGAAATGTGCCCATTTAAATTTTGATAGATCCTCTCAAAGTTGACCTTCCAAAAGAGCCATGGCAGTTTGTAGAGCTTGTGCTTTGAATAAGAGACTATGAGAACTTTGCCTTCTTGATAACTTTACATCCTATTAGTATTAAGTTGAGTTTGGTATCTTTTGTTTCAAATAAGGATCTTTGACTCTGTTATGCTTTCTCTTGTGATCTCATTTTCTGTGCTTGGTAACGCCTTTGTATTTACGTCTAAGTGGTTTTGTGGCCATTAGGTAATTGCAGACTTTATATACAAAACTTTTTCAGTCATTTCTTTAAAAAGTAAACTATAGGGCTGAGCACATTGGCTCACACCTATAATCCGAGCACTTTTGGAGGCCGAGGCAGGAGGATTGCTTGAGCTCAGGAGTTCAAGACTAGCCAGCACAATGTAGTGAAACCCCCGTCTACCAAAAACTTAAAAATTAGCTGGGTATGGTGGTGCACACCTGTAGTCCCAGCTGCTTGGGAGGCTGAGGTGGTGGGAGGATAGCTTGAGTCCAGGAGGTTGAGGTTGCAGTGACCCATGATCACACCACTGCATTCCAGCCTGGGTGATAGAGGAAGACTCTATCTCACAAAAAATAAATAAAATAAAATAAAATTGATTATATAAACTCATTTTCAGGAGGTCTGGGATTTGGTGGGAATGGGGCAATAAGTGCTCTGCTTGGAGATTCAGATAGTGTCTGTCATCATGTAACCATGATAAAACCAGAAGACTGGCTAGAACTGCCAAGAAAATCTACCATCTTAAACTCATATGCTAGAATTTTAAATAATCAAAATAGGAATTTTTTAGTATTTTCTAGTCAATTTTTATCTTCTATTAATGTATTTAACAATAATTGACTATAGTTTGTATTGCAAATTTTAATATGTAGACATAAAATAAGTTATTTGATAGTATCAATATATCTTAATACTAAAACTCTTTTTTTACTACAGTGACTGTAAAAAGCTTTATTTTTCTTTCAAGTAAACATGCATTGTTTTATAAGTGTTTCTCATTTTTCCCTTGTTTATATGATAAGCTAGATAGCTTGATGGCAGGAAAACTGAAACATTTATTTTTAAATAGGTAAATATTGAAGAATGTTGTTTTTATAAATGCTTAACTACTTTACCTTTTTTGTAACAAAGTTACTGTTAAGGGTAGTTTAGTAAATGAACTATAAAAGTGTCTTGGGCTCAGTAAAAAAAATTCAAGTAAAAAAGTCAGTAAAAAAATTCAAGAGAAAGTTTTGAAGTTATCTGCCATTGCCTTTCCATTTGATTCAGTTTCTGGTATCATTTGAATTAATCGTTGTCTGTTTTTTCATATTCTGGATTAGGAATGTTTTGAGTCATTGTTGAGTATTCTTCACTGGAGCTGGACCACCTTAGTCTTAGGAGTTGAAGAACTTCGAGGATTAAAAGGATTCCAGTTCACAGCTACACTTCTAGATTTAGAGAGACTGCGCTTTGTGGGTACCTGTTGTCTGAGGTTGTTGCGTGTCTATACCTGTGAAATTTACCCAGTGTCAGGTATGATGCATTTTTTTAAATGACTGTAGGGAGAAAATATTAGAGACATTGAGAAGATTTACTTTGAGATAACTGAGCATTCATAACCCCCAGCTGCCTTTAAGCTGCTTCTAAAATAAGGGGAGAAAGTCAGCTTGCTCTGATGCTTATGTATTTGCTTATAAAGAATAAAATAGATTATGTGTCATTCTGATAACAAAAATAATAGTGGGCCAAAATTAAATAATCTAATAAAGTTTAATTTTAAACAAATTCTGTCAAATAGAAATATTTTGAACAAGCAATTTGGACTTAAATGCTGAAACTAGATTTTTATTCACCCTCCCATTTAGATTAAAAAAATAATTTGGGACTACACTTAATCTCTAAGTTGTTTTGTTTCTAAGATATGAGTACTTGTGATATTTAGCTGTATAGGGAATTACTGAGTTATATTGATTGTTTTCATGCATATTTAATATTTTGCTTAATTATCAATCTGCTTTTTTTCCCCTCAAAGCTACAGGAAAAGCAGTTGTAGAAGAAACTAGCAAATTAGCAGAGTGTATTGGAAAAACCAGAACTTTGTTAAGAAAAATTTTATCAGAAGGAGTTGATCACTGCATGGTGAAATTGGATAATGATCCTCAAGGATATCTCAGTCAACCCCTGAGTCTCCTAGAAGCTGTCCTTCAGGAGTGTCATAATACTTTCACTGCCTGCTTTCATTCTTTCTACCCAACTCCTGCCTTACAGTGGGCTTGCCTTTGTGATCTGCTGAATTGTTTGGATCAGGTAACTTAAGTTTGTAAAATGTTAGTTGAAAATCTGATATATTGCTTAATTCTCTTCAAGAAAATAAATTGCAGTGCCCTATCTTCTTAACTTGTATAAAAGATAAATTAGAAAATTGTTTGGTGTACATGACTTACATAAGCACAGTTTAAAATGTTTTAAATCTGCTTTATGATCTTTTAATTACAAAATTGGTAGGCACATTGTGCAGTTGCTGATTGGTCTTTGAATTGGCATGAGTGATTCTGAGAGAGGGAGAGAGGAAAAGAACCGTAGTGACCAGGTGAGAGCAGGGATAGCACCAGGAGGCCCCTGCCACCCTTGTCTGTGAGAACAGGAAGAAGAGAGAGCTGCAAGAACAGGCATACTAGCGTTGTTCATTCATTCATGAGGAAGCCACAACCTTTGTAAACCTTTATGCACCAAGTCACAGTGTTTCACAACACCCGAGGTAAAACACTGACAGAACTACAGGGAGAAATAGACTCACATTGACAGCTGGGGACTTTTAACGCTCCTCTTTCAGAAGTTAACAGAGGATCTAGGCCAAAAAATTCAGCGATACAGATTTGAACAGTATTGTCAGCCACCTTGATCTAACGGACATTTATCAAACAGGACATGAAACTACAAAATACATATTCAAGTACACATGATTTTTAAAAGAAATATTTGGGACCGTTCACCAAGGTAGATCATATGCTGGACCATAAAATAAGTCTTAATAAATTTCAAAAGATTAAAATGTGAAAGAATATATTTTCAGACTACCAATAGAGTTAAAGTAAAAATCGATAGCAAAAGATATCAAGAAAAGCACCAAACATTTGGAAAATGACAGCACTTCTAAGTAAGCAGTTGATTGAAGAAGTTATAAAGGAAATTTAAAAATGTTTCACATAGATAAAAATATGATATTAGAATTTGTGGGATTTAGCTAAAGCATTGCTTCAAAGAGACCTTTATACCCTTAAATGCTTATATGAAGAAGACAGGTTTAAAATTGGTGACCTAAGCTTCTATGTTAAGAATCTAGAAGGCAAAGCAAATCTAACCCAAAGTTAGAAGAAGGAAGGAAATAATAAAGATAAAAGCAGAAATCAATGAAATAGAAAGTAGAGAAAATTAACAAAGCTAAAAGTTGGTTTTTTGAAGGAAAAAAAATTGGTAATCTCCTAGCAAACCTGATTGGGAGAGAAGAGAGAAAGAAAAAACATGAAATACCATAATCAGAAATGAAATAGGGGTTCACCAGGCATGGTGGCTCATGCCTGTGATCCCAGCACTTTGGGAGGCGGAGGTGGGTGGATCACTTGAGGTCAGGAGTTTGAGACCAGCCTGAGCAACATGGCAAAACCCTATCTCTACCAAAAATACAAAAATTAGCCAGGCATGGTGGCACACAGCTGTAATCTCAGCTACTCGGGAAGCTGAGGCATGAGAATCGCTTGAAGGCGGGAGATGAAAGTTACATTGAGGCAAGATTGTGCTACTGCACTCCAGCCTGGGTGACAGAGTGATACTCCATCTCAAAAAAAAAAAAAAAAAAAAAAACCAAAGAAAGAAAGAAATAGGGAATATCACTATAAACAACTTTATACTGGTGAATTTTTTAGCCTTAGAGGAAGTTGACAAATTCCTTGAAAAATATAATTTTATCAAAACTAACACATTAAGAAATAGAACAATCTGAATTGCCTCATATCCATTTAAAACTTAGCAAATACTTCCCTACAAAGAAAATTTCAAGTCCAAATATTGTCATTTATGAATTCTGTTAAACATTAAAGAAAGAAATAATGTCAACCTTTTACAAACTCTTTTGGAAAATATAGGAGGCAATACTTCCCAACTAATTTTATGAGTTTTGCTTTATCCTATACCAAAACCTAACTAAGATACTACAAGAAAGAATTACAGATGAATATCACTCAGAAATAGATGCCCTTTAAATATTATCAAACCAAATTGAGCATGTAAATAATATATCATGACCAAGTGGGATTTATCTTAGAAATGCTAAGTTAGTTAAATAATTGAAAATCGATGTAATTTACCATGTTAACTGAAAAAAAGAAGGCAAGTTGATGATTTCCTCAATAGCTACAGGAACAATGGTTGATGAAACTAGCAGTTATTCGATGATGAAAACCTCTGAGGATATAAGGAAACTCCTAAATCCAATAAAGCGATATTTACCATAAATTCTACGCTAACAACATCCCACTTACTGGTGAATTCTGAATATGCCCCTAAGTTTGGAAACAAGACATGTGGTATCTACACTCACCACTTCTGTTCAACAGCGCACTGGAAGTACTAGACCTCCCCACCCTCCTTCGTGAAAAATTCATTGTCATCACTTGTAACTCTGCGTCCATTTAGCAGGGTAGTACATTTTAGCACTCAATTTCCAGGGGCAAGATTATTGCCTGGACTAGTGCACAACTTAATTACTTCTCACTCTGAACCTTCCCAGTCAGATAGGGTTCTTTTCTTCTTTGCTACAGAACAGGCTAGGTTTAGCAAATGTTGGTTTAACATATGGAATGTTACTCTGCTTTTATGCTTAACTTTGTAACACAGATGTTTGAAGATCTAGGTAATGTGTACGCAGTTTTGTGAATTAGGGTATCCTGTGTTGGTTTTAATGCTTTGTTATAAAAGTTTGTAAGTATGCTACTAATTTTTCTTGATAAACTGTGAAATGTGATAATGTAATTTTGTGACCTCAGTGAAATGTGGTTATAGTAGCACAGATTTATAATTTGCATCATTTATTATTTGAGAAAAATAGTCTCAGTCCATACTGAAAATGACTTATATATATTCTAATTGGGGCCTTTTTGGCATCTCCATTTGAAACAGTGCTAGGGAGTACTGTGATTGTGAGGATATGAAAATATAAAAATGCTCACTTACTAGAGGACAGGAGGCTGATTTTTCTTGACCAGACTTAATTTTTCATCTTCATTGAACAGTAACTTAAACAGTTGTTTTTTTAATGTATTGATGTAGTATTATTCTATAACAAGACAATTTAAGTGACCGAGTGACAGAAAATTTTGGTATAATTTAAAAGATGGTTTACCTTTTATATATCCAGAAACATAGATTATACTGATGCTATCTTTTTTGGTGGTGATGGGGCATATATTTTTGTTTTTAAAAGGATATCCAAGAAGCAAACTTCAAGACATCAAGTAGCCGACTCCTAGCAGCTGTTATGTCAGCTCTGTGTCACACATCTGTTAAGCTGACTTCCATCTTCCCGATTGCGTATGATGGAGAAGTATTACTACGATCAATTGTTAAACAAGTTAGCACAGAGAATGACTCAACACTAGTTCATCGTTTTCCCCTTTTGGTGGCACATATGGAAAAACTTAGCCAGGTAGGTCTTTCTCTGAAATCTCTTTTACACTGAGGCAATAAAACTGTAAATGGAAGTGTGTTTAGCTTTTTGCTTGTTCTTCTCTATTAAGTATATTTACAAAATGATTATTTAATGAATGACATCTGTTTTTGAAATAATATTTTTAAAAAATTTCTATATTTACCTATAAAATGAAGTGTTTTTGCTCTAATGGTTTAAATAATCACTCACCTTTAAAAAAATTTGAGAGTTATACAATAGATACCTACATATTGGTTTTTCCTGAACCATTTGAAGGTAAGTTGCAGATACTTTACATTCTAATATAATATTTTAGATTTCTAAGATAGAATGATAAGAAAATAAAGGATTTTTAAAATACCTTCTTAATAACACTTTGGTATATTAAAATAAGCACTGTAAATAATAGGGATAGGAAATATTCAGATAAATCATTTTCATGCTGGAAATCAGCTACGTTAATAATCTTTTCCCTTTTTTTCTGAAAAATAAAGTATTTTCCTTTATTGAGACCTTATGACTTCTTGAAATTTTTCTACTGGTAGGGGTCGGAATTTTCTTATCTCCACTTAGGAAATCAAATACAGTAGAAATTATAAAACTACATAGGAATCATAAGTATGTACAAAAAGAATTTTGTTAAAAAATTGATTTACACAGACTAGAGTTGATTATAGCTAAATATACTGGAATTTATTATCTCAGATTAAGATCTTGTCCTATAGAAGAAACTTTTTATTTTTGTTTTTTAAGACGAGCTCATTCTGTCACCTGGTCTACAGTGCAGTGGTGCCATCGCAGTTTACTACAACCGCAACCTCCTAGACTGAAACGATCTTCCCACCTCAGCCTCCCAAGTAGCTGGGACTAAAGGCACATACTACCACACCCGGCTAACTTTTTAAAAAAGCATTTTGTAGAGACAAGGTCTTACTATGTTGCCCAAGCTGGTCTCAAACTCCTGGCTTCAAGTGATCCTCCCATCTCAGCCTCCCAAAGTGCTGGGATTGCTGACACCATGCCCAGCCAAAAAAGCTTTTTAAATTGAAAGAATAGTTTTCTGTCTGTCATATAGGATTGTAAATGGAAAGTTAAATAAGAGAATAAAATATGACTCAAAGCTAATGAAAACGTTTTGTAAATGTGTGGTACTTTGATACATAGAGACAGATAATTCATAAAAGAACTTCTAAGTGAAAAGTAGATACAGTGGCTCCACGTATAACCAGAAAGATTTGTAGAAATTGACTCTGACTCCAAAGTCTGAATTTTAAGAGTATCAGAAAAACAAGGTTTTCAAATTGAGTATTCCTATGAAGGAAAATGAAACAATATCTTAGAGCTTTTTCTTATGTATCATAGAGTGAAGAGAATATCTCAGGGATGACAAGCTTCCGTGAAGTTCTGGAGAAAATGCTGGTCATTGTTGTGCTACCAGTCAGGAACAGCCTGAGGAGAGAAAACGAACTCTTCTCCTCCCACCTTGTCTCGAACACCTGTGGATTACTGGCCAGCATTGTCAGTGAACTGACAGCATCAGCCCTGGGATCTGAGGTAATACATTATATTTTGACACTGGATAAAAAGCACATGTGTAAGTGTTTTACACAGTTTCTTTTTTCATCTATTTTGGCTTTCCACAAGCTAATTTCAGATTGGATTAGCAACCCCAATGCATTGTTTTTCTTTTTTGCCCTTCTCTCTACTTCCTACTTGCTCCAATTTGTTACTTCTCCCTCACCAGTTTACCCAACATCCACAGGAATATAAAGTATACATTTTCCTCATAGAGCAGGTTGTCATCTGCCCCATTGCACAAGCCCACCACCATGCCCCGGGAAAAGCAAAGCTAGTTGTCACTGCTGGGAGATGAGTAACGTCCACTCAACTGACCCTAGAGAAATACATATTTAAAATCGGAATAGTAATTTTTATTTCACCTCTATCACAGGTTTTTTGAAATTGCAGTAAAATATACATAATATAAAATTTGCCATTCTAATCATTTTTATGTGTACAGTTCGGTGGCATTAAATGCATTCACTTTGTTGTACTTAGTTGTACATTGTCACGAAGTTTTCAAAGTATCAAGTGTTATTATGTTTGAGAAAATCACTTTGAAAGTGCCTTTACAATTTATACAGTAACATTATTTTATTCCATTTCACTGTCTTACTCTTTCTTATAACTTAACTGAATGTTTTGATTGAATTTGGGGAATGTTTCTGTTTTTTCCTTCTAAAAAACAGACAGTAGATTGGTTTGGAAAATCATGTCCTAATGTGAAATATCTTACATCATTCAAATGAATGTTTAATAACCAGCATGTATTCAGTGACCCTAGCTCTCAAGTTCTTGTCAAGGAACTTCTTTTCTCTATTTTACTTTTATAATTCCTAATCTTTGCTTTTTCTTTTAAATTTATTTTAACACCTATTCTGAATTAACCCATCCAGTGTATATGCATTATTGATTCATTATAACAGTTTAGCCTTTAGAATTTGTGGTTCATTGCATATACTTGAGCTAATTTTAGTCCCTCATCCTGGGAAGCACTTTCTAAGTTTCTTGGTTAACTTTGAGTTTGGCCTTGGAGACTATTGCAGCCCTTGTCAGAAACTTTTTAATTTTTTATATTTGTTCATTTAGTCTACAATACCTTCCTACTCTGCAGGATGCAGGAAAGTCTGTAATGTGTAGATCCCCTTCCAAAGTTTACTAAAGAGTTCTCCCCTTTAAACTTACCTTTCCAATGAAAAAGAATACCAAAAGTTACAGGGTGCCTGGTATACAACTTTGGGAGTTCCCACAGGTCCTGGCTTAGAGATGAATATTTGTTTCTCAGAGCAGTTTGCAGTTTTTGTTAGAATCATAAACATCCATATTTTTCTCTATTTAGTCTCCAAAAATTCTGCAGCCAGCTTAGATTAGAAGTAGGTTTTGTAAATAAAAAGAGCAGTTTCAACCCAAAATAAGTTCTCTAATCCTCTCTAGTGAAAGTCTATAATTAGTATGGTTGCACATGTGTGTGTATGTATTCAAATACTGAATGCTGTTACAGAAATATCGCTGTATATATTCGTAGTATTCAATCTTAGGCTATAGACCATTTTCTTCAAATGAAGTCTTGCAAATTCACAGGTGAGAGGAGAGAGGACATAGTCTGGTTGAAGAGGGGAACCATAAATTTACCTCTTCCTTGCATACCTTTCTCTGCAGAATTTCTAGAGCTCTATGTCGCATAGTTTGAAAACTGTTGATCTATAGAATTTCGATGACATTTTTAGCATCTCTTTTCAAAGTCTAGTGATTTATTCATACATTATGACTGATAAGACAAGCTTGTACTTCTAACATTATAAATTAAGTGGAAAATATAGTTTCATATGGCTGAAGGAAGAAAATACTGTCAAGTGACACTGATTTGTGAATTTAGAATGATAAAATCTGGTTTTATTGTGAGTTAATCTCTCAGTAGAACATACATTTAGAAATGCTTATACCCACTTATTAAATAAAGCTTATTTTATTAGACTTCTTAGAAACCTTTGGATGGTTTTGTTAAAGGTGTACAAACTACTGATGCAGTTGCTTTTGTTGTTCACAGGTTGATGGACTTAATTCTCTTCACTCTGTAAAAGCTAGTGCTAACCGATTTACAAAAACAAGTCAGGGCAGAAGCTGGAACACTGGGAACGGGTCCCCTGATGCAATCTGTTTTTCAGTAGACAAACCTGGAATAGTTGTAGTTGGTTTCTCTGTCTATGGAGGAGGTGGAATTCATGAATATGAATTAGAGGTCTTGGTTGATGATGTAAGTATCACCCTTTCAGCATTTATCCTGATTAGTGGGTTGTGTATCAGGATTTACCATTGTCATAGTATGATGGGTCCATACCTTCAGGGGTTTGCTAGATCAATCACAGATGAATGACACTAAAGAAACTGAAAAAGGCTGGCCACAGTGGCTCACACCTGTAATCTCAGCACTTTGAGATGCTGAGGCAGGTGGATGACTTGAGCACAGGAGTTCGAGACCAGCCTAGGCAGCATGACAAAACCCCATCTCTACGAAAAATACAAATATTAGCTGAGTGTGGTGGTGCACGCCTGTAATCCCAGCTACTCTGGAGGCTGAGGTGGGAGGATCACTTGAGCCCGGGAGGTTGAGGCTACAGTGAGCCATAATCATGCCACTGCACTCAAGCCTGGGCAGCAGAGTGAGACCCTGTCTCAAAAAAAGAAAGAAAGAAAAGAAACTGAAAGATAATGATTTTACCTCATTGCTTGTGTTCCATCTTTCCACCTTGGATCACTACTGCTTATATTTTTTGTACTTTCAGAAAGAGAAAGATTTAAAGTGGAATTAAAGACTAAAAATTATTTAGCTAAGTCCCTGATGACAAGTCTTGAGTAGTTTTTTTTTTTATGTTGTAATTTTTCAAGAAACACAATGTTCAGATGGCATAGAGTACTAATTCAGCTATATCTTTCTAATCCATTCTCTAAAATTACTTAAAGTACCTGAGTTTTATTAAAATAGGACAGAAAGGGGTAGCATGTAAATCATTGCCTAGTAAATAGCAAGTTTATCTCTATCTCTAACTTGATTTTTTTGTTTCATTTTTTTTTTTAGAGTGAACATGCAGGAGATTCAACTCATTCCCACAGATGGACATCTCTGGAATTAGTGAAAGGAACTTACACAACAGATGACTCACCCAGTGATATAGCTGAAATCAGACTTGACAAAGTGGTTCCTTTAAAGGTAGTTTCAACTGTATGTTTCTATTGTGAATAAGAAGAATTATTATGTAGTTAAAATAGTGAAGAGTATTCCATGAATTTTGTTTGTTAGATACAGCTATTCGTAAGTTATCCTTTATATGGTAGGTACTTCAGGTATTTATGGAGTACCTACTATGTACCTGATGTTGTACCACATTATATTATATTTTTGTATAATGTTTCTTAAAGTCTGGAGTAGTAGGAAGCTTTGTAGTCAAACAGATTAAACTCTGGATACCTGCTGTTCCAACATACTAGCTTTAAGACACTGAGTTCATTATTTAACCACTTTGAGACTTATCTGTAGATTGGAAAGAATAATACCTGCATTGTAGTATTGTTGAGATTAAATAATAGAAATAAAACACCTGCCTCAGTGTCTAGCACAGTATGAAAAATAAGCATTAGCCCTGTCTTTTCTTCTCTTATTGTTGTTTTGTTGTTTTGTTTTGCTTTTGTTCTTTTTTTTTTTTTTTTTTTTTTTGAGATGGAGTCTCACTCTGTCGCCCAGGCTGGAGTGCAGTGGCATGATCTTGGCTCACTGCAACCTCCACGTCCTGGATTTAAATGATTCTCCTGCATCAGCCTCCCGAGTAGCTGGGATTACAGCCACATGCCACCATACCCAGTTAATTTTGTATTTTTAGTAGAGAGGGGCTTCACTGTGTTGACCAGGCTGGTCTCGAACTCCTGCCCTCAAGTGATCCACCCCCGTCAACCTCCCAGAGTTCTGGGATTACAGGCGTGAGCCACCACACCCAGCCTATTTTCTAACAATATTTGGCAAAATAGAGAAATTTTACCACATCAAAGTAATTATAAATGTTAAAGTAACATTAAAGTATTTCGGAATTCAACTGAAATAAATTTCATTATCGGACAAAATTTTGGATAAGATCGGTACATGAGAGATTTCATCAGGAAGAATTTAGATACTGAAAAACCAAAAAGCTTTTATTGTGAAATTAATATCATGGTTCATAAAGCATTAGTTTCTATAGCTCACATTTTCAAAGTACAGTGCATTATATTTTGGACAGCTTTTTTCCTGTGGGTTTTTTTTTCTCATGTCTGTTTGCCTATAAATTTCTATCTCTGAGTTTTTCTTAAAAATATAGCAGAGTCACCCTTATTTTTTTCTCACATCTAAAATTATTTTAAAAGTTAAACTAGTCAAGGAAAAGTATCAGCTTATGCAATTAAAATCTCGTATTGCCGGGCACAGTAGCTCACACCTGTAATCTCAGCACTTTTGAGATACCAGGGAGGGAGGATCACTTGAGCTTGGGAGTTTGAGGCCAGACTGGGCAGTATAGTCAGACCTTATCTCTACAGAAACACCTTAAAAAATTGGCTAAGTGTGATGGAACGCACCAGTGGGAGAATTGCTTGAGCCCAGGAAGAGGAGGCCACATTGAGCCAGGATTGCACCACTGCACTCCCAGCTGGGTGACAGAGCAAGATCCTGTCTCAGAAAAAAAAAAAAAAGAAAAATTATTATGGCTAATATTCTAGCAGTAAAATTACGAGCAGGCACTAGTTACATTGGTTGTGTTCAGACCTAGTTCCATCACTTACTAGCTTTGTGACTTAGAACGAATTACTTAACTTCTCTGAACCTCAGATTCCTCATCTGTAAAATAGGGATAATAATGATACTTACCTCATGAAGCCATTTTAAGGATTAATTGAATTCCATAAAGTACTTAGGACAGTTGCTTTTATGCAACAGGCATTCCGTAAATATTAGCTGTCATCATGTTTGATTCATTAAAAACTTGTATCATCTGTAAATATGATAAGAAATTTCAGTATATTTGCCTATTTTACTGCTAGAGTTCTTTTTGTATATCCTCTGTACATTGTGAATAAATGTAAACATGTTTTACATCTTTATAATGAAGGAAAATGTTAAATATGCTGTGCGCTTGAGGAACTATGGAAGCCGTACAGCCAATGGAGATGGAGGAATGACCACAGTTCAGTGCCCTGATGGTGTGACGTTCACATTCAGCACGTGCAGCTTGAGCAGTAATGGCACAAACCAAACCCGAGGACAGATCCCACAGATACTCTACTATAGGTGGGTGAATGTATAGAGATAAGGGAAATAGTTTACAGTGGTAGAACATACACAGTCTATTACCAGGTAAAATTGCTAAGTGGATAATTATAATTAAATTATACAGTGTAGCTTCTTAGCACATACTCGTACAAATTCATATAAAGAAATCTTTTAATATATAAATTCAGTGTTTGCTACAAAAGTGAATGCTTTACAATGTTTTTGCTGTTATTTCTTAAATATCATTGAAATGTTTGTGCACTGGGCATATGTGCTGTTGCTGTCACTCTATAATTTCTGGTCTGCAATTTCAAATTTAAAGGGTATTCATTTCTTTTTATAAAATGCCTCAAACTAATGATCAGATAGACTGTACTCAGATAGTGGTGTTGCCTTGATCCTGTTGTCCAGTCACAGAATATTTTGATGTCTGTGAATCTTGGACCTGCCCTGTCTAACCCCTGGGGCCCTAGAATATATAATAGTGTGTTTCTTACAATGTTTTTAACAAAAACCATTCCTTATGTAAACCGTGGAAAATAAAAGAATGATAACAACCCTTGGGTTAAAAAAAATCTTTTAAATACACATTTCTCACTGAGTCTGAATTTTTCTTGTAGTGGTGAAGCTGATATCTTAGGTAGTCATGAGTACCGTTTGCTACATTTGTCCTCAGCCTGACTTAGCATTAAATAACTGAATTTCCGTATCACTGTCAGAGGCTTGCTGCTTCCTCTGTTTCCTTCATAAAGAGTCTAGGGATGGTGCCTAGGTAGATAGTATAAAATAATTTCCCTAGATATAGATTTTCTGCTTCCTCTTTCCATGAGAAATAGAATAGAAATAGCAGGCAGTAAATAGCTATGTAGTTCGGTGTTGCTGCTGAAATATAAAAGCTGTCTAGTCTTTTGCCCCAGTCAAGAAAAACTTTCTGTTCCATAAGCACTACAATAAATAGTACATTATTCTCTTTCTTAAACTATGGATTAAAAACTCTGTTATGCATACGAGTTACATACTTCAGAAAGCTGGAGAGCCACTAACAGCATCTGCCATCCAAACTTTGTATCTTATACAAAATACAGTGTTTTGAGTATTTTCTTGTTTTCTATAAAGCTTTAAATACCCTTAGCTTTGAATTTTTAAAAAATGAAAAATACTAAAGTCCTTTAGTTTTAAATACCATCCTGCTCTGATAGCTCCCAAGTTTACATCCCTAGCCTTCATGACCTCTGAACCCTGGACTCCAGGTCTTTCTCTGACATCTTCATTTGGCTGACACTAGTGGAGGTGGTGTTAGTTACTGTGTGCCAGGCTGTGCTTTGAGTGTGTTACCTGTGTTATCTCAGCTTGTCCTCGCAGTAATCCCAGGAAGTAGGTACTTTTCTTAACTGTGTTTCACAGATGATGGAACTGAGACACTGGGTAGTCCAGAGTCACACCTCTGGTAAATTATGCTACTGCGACCTGTGGGCAGGAAGTCAGATTTCAGGTGATACACCCTTAACCAGTATGCTACACATTCTCTTTAAGGACGTTCGCTATAGTTGGCTAGTAAACATCTGAGGTTTCATGTGGCCAGAATATTCATCTCCCACAGTTACAGCCAGACACCTTGGAGTCATTCTTGACTTCTCTTTCCCTCATACCTAAACCTAGGTCATCAAGAAGTCCTGTCAGCTGTACTTTTAAAATGTCCTAAATCTGGTCTTTTCTTCTACGTCCATATTTAATAGTCTAGACCAAGCCACTGCAACCTCTACCTGCTAACTGTAATGAGCCTCTAAACTAGTCTCCCTCCTTTCACTGTTGGTCTCCTACAATCAGTTCTCCACAGCACAGTCAGAGTGATCTGATAAAAATATAAATCATACCAAGTTCCACCCTTGCTCCAAACCCAGCCTCCCATTCCCATACCAGTATAAAATGTCATTATGTTGCCTACAAACCTTACACAGTTTGACTCCTGTTTCCCTTCCCACCCATCACCCTTCACTCTTTCTCCTTTTCTTCTAGCCATACATGTCTTCATTCTGTTACTTGAATTCACTAGTGTGTTCCTTTTGCCCTGACAGTTTTCCCTCAGCTCTTCGCATGAGTCTTTAAAAAAAAACAAAAAAAATTCCCATCAGCTGAGCGCAGCGATTCACTTCTATAATCCCAGCACTTTGGGGTGGATCACGAGGTCAGGAGTTCGAAACCATCCTGGCCAACATGGTGAAACCCCATCTCTACTGAAAACAAAAATTAGCCGGGCGTGAGGTGCATGCCTATAATCCCAGCTATTTGGGAGGCCGAGGGAGGAGAATTGCGTGAACCTGGGAGGCAGAGGTTGCAGTGAGCCAAGATCGTGCCACTGCACTCCAGCCTGGGCGACAGAGCAAGACTCTGTCTCAAATAGATAAATAATTTAATTAATTAATTCAGGTCTTTGTTAAATAGGAGTTCCTCAGAGAACTGATCTTATTTAAAATAACACCCTTCCCTTTATGCCCGATGCTGCTTTATTTTTCTTCAAAGCCCTTATCAGTCCCTATAATTATATAGTTGCATGTTTACTTTTTTAACTTTAAAAAAACTATGAATTAAATGAGGATCTCAGATCCTGGATGATTTCTGGCATTGGATCATGTTTTACTTACCATTGTAAAATAATCTCATGTTTGCTCATGCTACAGGAGTGAATTCGATGGAGATTTACAATCCCAACTTCTGAGTAAAGCCAATGAAGAAGATAAAAACTGTAGCAGAGCGCTGTCTGTTGTAAGCACTGTCGTTCGAGCCTCTAAGGACCTCCTGCACAGAGCTCTTGCTGTGGATGGTAAGACTTTTTCTTTCCCAATAGTCATATTTTAGATTCTTTATTCGCTAAATTTTTGCATAGAACTATTGAAGAGGAACCTTCTATTATACAATTGTATAGAATCTTAAGTGTTTTCTTTCTTTATAGATCCACACGTGCATTAATTTTGGATAAGTCACACTCTCCATACTGTAACGCAGAATTATTTAGAATGCTCAAAAGGAGTTATCATATATTCTTATTTGCTTAGTTAATTTAGTAAAAGAAAAATTGTATTTGGTTTAAACTGGGTCTTTAGTCTTCTTTTAGTAGTCAAAAAGCTTTTTCTTCCTCTCTGTTCTGTTTCCAGTAATGTATCGCTATCCACCGAAAACTCTGGGGAACCGTAACCATCTCCTCAGAGGCACTTGTCTAAATTCAGCTCTAGGAGTTTTCCCCCAGAAACTCTCTAGTTTGTATTCTCCTCTCTCTCAGTTCTTCCCCTGCCATCGTTTAGGCTGCCATGGTGCAAGTACATGTCATTGTCACTGCTACCTTTCCCCATTCTCCATCTAGCTGTTTAGTTATTCTTCACACTGGCACCAGAGTTATCATTATGAAAACATTGTTATGGCCGGGCATGGTGGCTCACGCCTGTAATCCCAGCACTTTGGGAGACTGAGGCGGGCGGATCACAAGGTCAGGAGTTTGAGACCAGCCTGACCAACATGGTGAAACCCCATCTCTACTAAAAATGCAAAAAATAGCTGGGCATGGTGGCAGGTGCCTGTAATCCTAGCTATTCAGGAAGCAGAGGCAGGAGAATAGCTTGAATCCGGGAGGCGGAGGCTGCAGTGAGCCAAGATCGTGCCACTGCACTCCAGCCTGGGTGACAGAGTGAGACTCCATCTCAAAAAAAAAAAAGAAAAAAAAAATTGTTGCCGCCACCTCCTTACTGTATAACGTTAATTCCTAATCCTAGTTTAACATCAGAACAACCTGGAAAGCTTGCTGAAAATAAAGACTGTTGGGTCTATCCCCAGGGCTTGAAGCTAGGTTAAAAAACTGTTTTTTAAATAAGTGTGCAGCCTGTTTTGATGTCACAGCAGACCTAGGAATCAGTATTTGGGAGAATAATTGGCCTATAAAATAAAGGTCTTCACAGTATAGGCTTAGCTTATCTTTCCAGCACCATGTTCATGGATAACTGAGTAAAATGTTAATCAGTAAAGTGCTTTTCTTGGAAAAACAGAAAGCCATATAGCTTAATAACAGTAAATGTTTTTGGAGTGCTGAATATGTGCAGGTGTTGTTCTCAAGTGCTTTACGTATATTACCTTGTTTAATCTTCACAACATCCAAATGAGGGGAATACTGTTGTGATCCTAAGTTACAGATTAAGTAATTTGCCTAATGTCACTGATAGAGCCATGTTTGGTGCCAGAATGGTAATTTAAATAAAGGCTCCATTACCCTAGGTTCCAGCTCTATTATTTTACAGGTACGTGTATTAAGTATTTTGGGTAAGATACTTAAACACTGTGTGCCATGGTTTTCCTTTCTAAAAATTGGGGATAATAAAAGTTTCTTATTGTGAGTATTAGTTGAGATAAGGCATGTATTCTAAAAAGCCTTCAGAATAGTATCAGGCCCTTGACAAGCACCCAATTAGTGTCAACTATAGTTTAGCTCAAAAGAACAGAATATAGATTTAGTATAGCATGTATACAGTACAATGAAATTACATTCTAACTGTAGTTTTAATGCCTTTTATGCGTTTTTTAGCTGACGACATTCCAGAACTGCTGAGTTCTTCCAGTCTGTTTTCCATGCTGCTCCCCCTTATTATAGCGTACATAGGACCAGTAGCTGCTGCTATTCCCAAGGTGTGTAATTTAATTCTATAACTTTGAATGTTTTTTTAAAATACCTTTTAAAAACAAAGACTTTGTGTCTTGTCTTTACAAAAACTTGCATCTTTGAGGCATCTGGGATATAGGTAACAAGCAGAGAGAGATACTAATTATTATACTTCTCTGTTCTTCTTAGTATTGTTTACTGGATTGCTGTGCTTATTTGTTGGCTTTACATTTGAAGAATTTGTGAATGGGAAATAGATTTTAGAAATTTTAGAAATGTGATATGTAAGGAAAGATTATGTTAACTGAGATTTTTCAGATTTATAAAGTTGATGCCAGATGGTCTTCATTAATAACAATAGCAATGCTAAAGGACAAGAGCGTTTTAAAACAGTGACATATTCAAGAGATGGAAGAAATGATAAACTATTGATTCTTTGGCATAATTAAGTAAAACGTGATTTACTTCAGATCATGAAAAAACGAAAGTGTTTAAAAATATAGATTTAGATATTGTCATGTAACATCTAAGATAAATCTTTTTTTAATCAATTGAACAGATTTCTCTTTGAACAAAAACTTAACTAGTAGAAAATTTAGACAGACATTGTTATTAGAGTAACCAATAATTATTGTAATTCATAATTTTAGAACTACTTTCACATGTATCTCATTTAACCATATTTTTATATGTGTACTAGGTGGCTGTAGAAGTCTTTGGCCTTGTCCAACAATTGCTTCCGTCAGTTGCCATTTTGAATCAGAAGTATGCACCCCCTGCCTTCAACCCTAATCAGTCGACAGATAGCACCACAGGAAACCAGCCTGAACAGGGCCTCTCTGCTTGTACAACCTCCAATCACTATGCTGTCATAGAGAGTGAGCACCCGTATAAACCTGCCTGTGTGATGCACTACAAGGTAGGCACCAGTTCTTAGTGTGATTTGACTGTAAAACTTGGTGTGAGGTTCTCTGATGAGATCTTAAAGAATGCCTGGCCTGCATTTATGAGTGTAGCTTCTTTTATAGTATTTACATATAGAGAATCAGCAGGTGATTAGACACTGTTGGATATACAGAATAATTTAAGACGGAATTTTTATCTCAAAGATGATAAAATTTTATTGGTTTATGAGGGTTGTTCTGAAATCTTCCTACAAGTATAGTGTGGTATATAATGCTAAACTTCATGCTGTGATTTGTAATAGTAGTAGATATAAGCATTAACAATTTAAATTACATTTTTTGAGCTAGCATTATTTGTACCACAGCCTGAGCTCTGAAAATTTACAACCCCAATGTAAGATTTAAAGTAGTCTATACATAATGTTAAAAAAACTGTATAAAATGATTATAAATTTAGTGTTATTAGAGAGTGTTCAAAATCCATGTTCTTTGTTTTTTCATTGCATCATGCAAATTAAGGAAGAAAAGGATAAATTTATATTTTGTGTGCTTGTAAAATATTCCATTTTTCATGGTAGAAGCTATTAAGCATCTGTAGAGGTAAATAGGCTAGTACAGTGCACTTGTTTATCCATCTCCCGGATTCAGCAGTGTCAACTCTTAGACCTGTCTTATTTATTCCCTACCTGCTTCCTAACCTCCTGTATTGTTTTAAAGCACATTTATAATATTTATTGACACAATGTCTCCAAAATATAAGGACCCTTAAAAATAACCATAGTATTATCACACTGAAAAAAAAACAATTTAATGTCTTCAAACATCATGTAAATTTTTAATAATTTGAGTTAGAATACATGTAAGATCCATACATTGTGATTAGTATGTCTCTTAAATCCCCTTTAATCTTAAGTTCCTTTAAATCTGTAAGACTCCCTCTGTCTCTCTCTTTTTTTGTTCCCTTGAGTTCTATTTGTTGAAGAAACTGGATCCTATATGTTTGTTAGATGGGAGCCTCTTCAGCTTACCTGCTGGGTCTTTCAGGCACACCCCTTGCAGTCATTCCTAGCTTCCTTGCTTTCTGGTAGGATAAGATGTTCCAGGATCCTTTTATATGTTTAATGCCTCAGACTTGGAACAAACCATTTTTTCAAAGTGTCCTAATTTCTGTTATACATACACACACACATGTTATGTCTACATATGTATATACATAAATGTGTATATGTTTATGTATAGATTTATGTGTATGTGTAGCTTTTAAAAGATAAAATACCTCATGAGTTTGTACTGTTGATACTAATTCAAAATAAGGACCACAGACACACCTCAGTCTCCTTTCTCCTACATCTAAAATTCCTATTAGTGACACTGGGAATATCAGAATTCAAAAATCATTTAAATTATTTCATTTGGGGTGTGTGTGTGTGTGTGTGTGTGTGTTGTCTTTGAAGTATATCCCATCTAAATGTATGGTCACACTACTGTGTTTACATCTAGTTGAAATGCTCCCTCTTTGCGTGATTATGCGTTCATTGGATATACACTTAAAGAGTTGTTTAATTTTAGAGTTTAGGAATTGCTTTTTAAATTTGAATTTTGTTTTAGAATTCTTTAAATACTTACATAGTTTGAAGTCAAATTTATGAAACAAATCTAGCTTTTATCTCTGTCCTCGTCACTCTGTTCCTCCTTCTCTGTCATAGGTAACATTTTATTGTAGTTTATCCTGTTGTGTCATTTAATAAAAGCATAGACACATATACACATACAGATGCAGATGTGTGTGTTTGTATGTATATATATCTGTATTCATGTTGCCTTACCTATTGGCCTCAGGTGACATTCCCAGAATGTGTGAGGTGGATGACAATCGAATTTGACCCTCAGTGTGGTACTGCACAGTCAGAAGATGTCCTTCGTTTGTTGATTCCTGTCAGAACTTTTCAGAATTCAGGATATGGACCAAAATTGACATCTGTTCATGAAAATCTTAATTCATGGATAGAATTAAAGAAATTTTCAGGATCCTCTGGGTGGCCTACTATGGTTTTGGTGTTGCCAGGTAAGTTTTTCTTTCATTCTGTTTTATGTGGTAAAATAAGTGCATTTATTGAGTAGGGGTGTATCATTGAAAATGTTTATCTAATTTTTAGAGAAATGTATTAAAGACCTACCATGTATCTGGATTGCATTTGAGGAATAAATAAGATACCCTGGGCAAGGGGCACAGCCTGATCCAAGTTTCGGAGAAGACAGTGTTTTAAGGATTTTGTGAAAAAAAGATTAGCTTGACCAAAGCAGAGTGTTAACGTTGAGGAGCAACTAGCTAGCTGTGTAGTTGGGGCCAAATTATAGAAAACAATGGATTAAATCTTTTATTTTCCCAGAAAGTGCTAAATTTTCAGAACTTAATGAAGGACTGAAGTCCTTCCTTGTAAGAGAATTTGTGAACCACTTTCTTGTGTGAAAAGTTGTGTGAAAGCTGTTTCAGTTGGCTTGAGGGTATGTGTGAACGGGAGAGTCGGAGCACACAAGCACAGTTGTTATTGCTGGGACTGTGCTTTTCTTTAAAAGAAAGTTATTTAAGTAAGTTTTTAAAACTATGCTTTAAAACTTACCGTTTGTTGCATTCTTAACCGGTTAACTAGGACTACTCTTGTTATCCTTCAAACTAATAGGCAATTTCAATTCAGAAACTTCTTCTTTCCACTCTGACCACCTATTTGTTTGTTTGTTTGGGAAAAGATCAGAAAAAGACACATGCCAGGGTAGAGGATTGCCCACTTTGAAAAACAAAAAGGCTAACGTCAGTATTTGACAAATAATTGAAAAATGATTGCCCATGTAACTTAAGTACTTTATTAAGCAGGGGAGTTTGATTATGAAAAAAAGTAACAATTTATTTGCGATAGACCTGTTGTTTCTAGTGTTATTTTTGGTACAATTTCCTCAAGTAGATATAGGAATGCTCCCCGCCACAAGTCTATTTAAGTTATGTAGTATATGATGTGTGTTTCTGCCTATCTTGTGATAAAAGAGAAAGTCCATTGGATAAAAGAGGGAAATTTTAATAAAATTGTTTCAGAGTTTGAACTCAATTCTGGCATTTTTATTAGGAAATGAGGCCCTTTTTTCATTGGAGACCGCATCAGATTATGTGAAAGATGACAAAGCTTCTTTCTATGGTTTTAAGTGTTTTGCAATTGGATATGAATTTAGCCCTGGACCTGATGAGGTGAGAATGAATTGTCTTTTCATTCTTTTAAGGAAGATTGTGTTTCTAAGGGCTAGTGAGTTGTGCTTCTAACTGACTTAAATTGTACTGTTGCCTCTATTCAAAAAGTCGGGGCCAGGTGCAGTGGCTCACACCTGTACTTGCAGCACTTTGGGAGGTGAGAGAAACCCTTGAGGCCAGTTTGAGACCAGCCTAGGCAATATATCGAAATCCTTTCTCTACAAAAAAATGAAAAGAAATTAGTTTTGACCTAGGGGTGTATAATTCTAAATATTTTGTAGTTTAATTATGTACAGTGGTCTGTTTTGCTACCTTTAATACATGAAGAGGATGGAGTTTGTGCAACATGACCCAGCCTTTGAAGTGTAGTTATACCTGCCCTGAACCTGCTCAGTTGGCTATACCTTTCTGAGTAAACGGTTGAACCTGTTTTCACAAAGGGACTGTCATCTTGTCTAAATGTTTTAAATCATACAATAAAATAAAACCGAGGACAAAGTGGACCAAAGTAATGAATGAACAGTGATTTGGACAATGAACCTTTAAACCTGAACCTTACAACCAGCCTGAGATAAAACATTGAGTACTGAATCTCATCTCCTCTCAATTTAACCATTAGCTTCACGTGCTTCCTTCTGATTTCAAAAGTAATGCTTGAATTCAAATCACATTTTGCTGATAATCCATATTATCATTCAAACATTTTTAAAGCAGCAAATTTTATGCAATTCCATAGGGAGTCATCCAGCTGGAAAAAGAATTAGCCAATCTTGGTGGGGTTTGTGCGGCAGCTCTGATGAAGAAGGACCTAGCACTGCCTATTGGTAAGTGTGGCCAATGCTGGATGTTGTGATAGGGTTTTGTTTTGTTTTGTTTGTATTTTAAGAGTAAAATGTATGTATTATAAAAGGTCTGAAAATAGATTTGCAAAATATTCATGAGCAATAACTGCTTCATGTACTGGTAATTTGAGTTTGTCTAAGAGACTGAAGGGTATCCTCTGGCCTTTTTAAATTTACACACGTACATGGACACCCTTTTTATGCATATACATGCTTTGAGCCAGGGGGTATAGTGTGTATGTTCAGCCAAGCACTGAATATATAGTATTAAACCAAAAATTCTAGATATTTCTTAAATATTCTAGTGGAAATATCAAGTAGATAACTGAATATTCATTGTCTAGATCAGAGGACAGGTAGATAGAAATGTAATTGAATATGCTCGTTATTTAAAGATATGGGACTGTATGAAAGATATGCTAGAGAATGTAGATAAGAAAGAGAAGATAGCTTAGGATTAAAGCTGTGACTTACCAAAATTTCAAAGATGTACAGAACAGGAAGAGGAGGCTGCAAATGAGACTGCGAAGGAACAGTCAGTGAAGGAGGAGAAAAACCAGGAGAGGGGATGTTCCTGGGATTTTGGCATGCTCTGAGAAGTGAATTAAAATCTATCATTGGACTTGAAGACTTGTTGGTTGCTTGTATATGCAATGAGAAATATGTTAGTAAAATGAGAGAACTGTAAGTCATTTCAGAGTAGAGAGGGAGAATGGAAAGTAAGGAAGGGCGGTCCATTTGAATTTAGATATCTCTTTAGAGGAATTTTTCACTGGAGCAGAACAGAGATGAGGCAGTGGCAGAAATGGTACTTTTTTATATGAAGCAAATTTGTATGATCCACGATTAATCTATAATCAAGGGAGTAAAGTTGAAAATAAAAATGCTTACTGATTCTATAATGTTTATACATGGTTTAAAGTTTTATTTTCTTACCCCCCGCAAAATCCATCTTTACTCCTTCCTTTAAGACTACCCTTCCCACTATTATTTTTTCCTCCCTTTTCTGCCTCTGACTTTCCTTCTTTATTACGTTTTCTCTTCCTGGTCCCTTTTATTCTTCTTCATTCCTTTTCTCCCAGTTAATATTGGTATGTATGTGCGGAAATGAGACCTTGTATTATATCCACATGAGGAAAATTGCTAGCAACCTATTTTTGTCAATAGCTGTTAAAGTTTACATTATATATACTTTTTGACTTAAAAAAATTTTATACATATTTGCACAAATACTCAAAAAGTATATGTTGAAGGATGGATTAATATAGCAGTGCTTGTGATTGTAAAACCCAGAAACAACCAAAATGTCTTTCAGTTGGGAACCAGTTAAATAAGTAATGGCATACCCATTCAGTGGCAGTCTATGCAGCTCTTTGAAAAAGTAGACCTATATGGCCTAACAAGGAAAGCTGTCCAAATTATATTAAGTGAGAAAAGTTGCAGAAGAGGGTCCCGTTTTTGCATACATTATTCTGTATATTACAAAAGAGTATGTTGTGGCTCACACCTGTAATCCGAGCACTTTGGGAGCCTGAGGCGGGTGGATCACGAGGTCAGGAGATTGAGACCATCCTGGCTAACACGGTGAAACCCCGTCTCTACTAAAAATACAAAAATTAGCTGGGCATGGTAGCACACGCCTGTAGTCCCAGCTACTCGGGAGGCTGAGGCAAGAGAATCACTTGAACCTGGGAGGTGAAGGTTGCCGTGAGCCGAGATCGCGCCACTGCACTCCAGCCTGGGCGACAGAGTGAGATTCCATCTCAAAAGAAAAAAAAAGAGTATGTTTGTATGTGGTTGAAACACATATACATTTTTGGTTTGTTTGCACACCAAGTTTCTAGAACAACACATAAGCTGTTGACAGTGGATAGTTTTAAGGGGGCATGGCACTGGTTAGAGATTTCAAATTTTTTGTTCTACACTTCTATACAATTTGAGTATTTCACATTGAACAAGTATTACTTTATTAGTAACATTTAATAATGTCAAAGAAAGATCAACAAATATGTTCTAAATTAATAAAGGAGAAAGTGGCTAGGGGATACAGTCACTGCCTTTTAATTTTCTGTGAGTCCCTGTCATTTACTAAAGTTATAGCTCTTCTATAAGGCAACCAAAATATAAAGGCTCAGATTTGAAATAATTTGCTCCCTCTTTTTTTAGACTAAACGAATACACTAAGTTCAGAAAGTATACATTTATATTCATAAATGTAGGATATATCTTCGGCAAATCACCCATGGGTGCTTCTTGAGTATTGCCTTGAGAATTGTAGTATATTCCCACTGGAAATATCTTATATATTAAAATGTATGCTGCTGGGATTTTTTCCAGAATCACAAATCTTTTCAATCTGTAATAACAGAATTATTTTTTTTAAAAAAAGTGTAATGAATGCAAAGAACTAGAAAATTAAACTAAACTAAGTATTGACATGTTTTAGTAAAACGTTTTATTCGCACAACAGGTAATGAATTAGAGGAAGACCTTGAAATTCTTGAAGAGGCTGCATTGCAGGTATTGTCCCAAATGTTTTAAGGATAAACTTTGTACATTAATTTAAAAAGTATTATCACTCAGATCAGCCTATTTATCTTGACCATTGGGTCCATTCATTAAGTACTTCACTCTATTCATTGGCATTATAGATATAAATAACTTATAATTGCTCCCTTTGGTGGGAGAAACCCATGTGAGCCCTATGTATTTGGTGGGTAATTGACTCTGGAGTTAGACAAAAATCCTTTGGGAGAAAAAACAAATCAAGTGCCAAGGGTGCAAAGGATGGCTTGCAGAGCTGTGGCCATTTAAACTGCATCTTGAAAGAATTTTTTTTTCTTTTTTTTTTTTTGCCAGCTAGAGAAAGGGGAAAGACATTTCACAAAGGATGTATAGTTGTGTTATAGGAAGCAGCAAAAGGTGAGGTCAGTACAGTTGGTGAGCTCAGTCTGTGACAAACCAGTATATCATATTAAGTGGTTAGGGCTAATTGCCTGTGGACAATTGGGAGCCATCATTTGTTGTTTTTATTACTGTTTGCTTTACCTTTTTTGCTCGTTTAGGCATTAACTAGCACATTTGACTCTGAATGGAAATACATGAGTACTGTATTTCAGTGCAGTACCCTTTTGGATCTGTTACATCAACCTAATATTTCTTAAAATTGCTTAGAGATGACTATATTGTATTCTTCTTTAGTTTGACTTTAGCTGGCTAGTAATCTGTAATAGGATGGAAATATCAGAATCTGTAGGCATCATTTGTCAAATTGTAATACCTACTTAGGCCAAACCAGAGATTCTGATGTACTGTTAAATGAGCACCGTTGGTTACCACACACTGAGAACATCAGTGATGGGGAAAATTTTGCATCTAGCAATGGTGTGAAGATAGAAGAAAAGTTGAGAGTCTCTCAGCTGGATCAGTGGTGCTCAGACCCTAGGATTTGATAGATTTGTAAAATTTTCCAAAAATATTTTTCCTGGGAACTTATTAGGTAAAAACACTCTTTAAAAATGTACTACTTATTATCAGCAATGTCTTATAAAATAAAAGACATTTTAATAGCCCCAGATGGAAAGGTCTTAGAATGGAAGACTCTGTTATATCCTTAGTTTTTCTAATTCGGCCATGGATCAGAGAACTTTGAGCCCACATTTGGAAAACACCAATTTAGATCATACTTATTTTCTGTACTAGGTATATGTAGTTAGTAGTAGTGATTTAAATAATATCTGTAGAGCACTTGATAGGTTTCAGCATCTTTAATATTATCTCTCTGTTTTTGTAATTACACTTTGAAATCAATGTTAGGTCTTGCATCTTACAATTATAATAACTGAAGTTCAAAGAAGTTTTGTGACTTCTTGAAGACTCAGATGGGAAACAAAGGCTGGTACCCAGTCCTTGTAATTGCTAAGGCTAGTCCTTTACATTTTATTTATTTCCTGAGATGAATTAATCAAAGTGGCAATAATGAAAACGTTTATTTCATGTTTATCAAGCACTATTTTAAACATTTTGTGGATTTTTAACTACCTACAGCAACCCAATGAATTAAAAAGTTTTATCTCCATTTACAAATGCATAGAGCATTTAGGCAGTTCACCCACGATCACACAGCTAGTGAGCAGTTGCATTGGGATTTGTTTGCTGGCAGTTCGGTGACAAAAGAAACCCTGTCTCATTAGCTGGGCATGGTGGCACATGCCTATAATCCCAGCTACTCAGGAGGCTGAAGCAGGAGAATTGCTTGAACCCGGGAGTTGGAGGTTGCAGTGAGCCGAGATCACACCATTGCACTCCAGCCCAGGCAACAAGAGTGAAATGCCATCTCAAAACAAAACAAACAAACAAACAAAAAGTTCATGATTTTGAGCACTGTCTTCTGATCATAGGGAGCTGTAGTGTGTCAGTAATGTTAAGAAACTTCTGAGTTTTAAAAAGCCACTGGCATCTTATGTGTATTCTTTTTTTACAGTTAAATCTTTGTACCTTAAGATTCAAAAATAAAAATTAATTCAACAGATATATAATAAACAATATGTGTCAGGCAACATTCTAGTTAAAGGAGAACTGTCAAAGAGTTTCTATTAGTCCGTTTTCACACTGCTATAAAGAACTTCCTGAGGCTGGGTAATTCATAAAGAAAAGAGATTTAATTGAGTCACAGTTCCCTACATGGCTGAGGAGGCCTCAGGAAACTTACAATCATGACAGAAGGCAAAAGGGAAGCAAGGCATGTCTTACATGGCAGCAAGAGAGAGAGTAGGAGAAAAGCCTCCGGACTTATCAAACAACCAGATCTTGTAAGGACAACAGCAAGGGGGAAATCTGCCCCCATGATTCAATCACTTCCCACCAGGTCACTCCCCCAACACATGGAGATTATAATTCAAGTTGAGATTCGGGTGGGGACACAGAACCAAACCATATCAGAGTTCATATATTGTTTATAATTTCAGGGATTATTATGGCATATAAAGTGTCATCTAGGCCAGATATGGAGAGATCTTTATTGTGTTACTGTTCAAGAAAAAAAAAAAATGATGTCCCAAATTGCCTATCTTTTTGGCATGTAAGGTAGTTTTTGTGATAATCTAACATGTATTAAACACTTACTGTTTGTTAGGCAATGTATTGTATATTTTATATGCATTATTTAGTTTAAATTTTATAATAACTGTATAAAAGAGAGATTATTTGACCACCAGTTTATATATTTTACAGATTCAGGGATGGTAACTTTTTAGCTTAAGAGCACACAGCAAATAATTTGTCCAAAGCCAGGATTTGAACTTAAGTCTATTTGATTCCAAAGATGATTATTTTTGAAACTGCATAATTTCAAATGTGATAGTACTAGAAATGTAATTATTTTCTGTGAAAAAAATTTTTTGGAATTTATTTTATAGTCAGTAAAAAGTTTTTAAAGTTTCAGCATTTAAAATAAACCTTTCCAAAAACATAAGACTTGCTTGTCAGATAGGTGAAACCTAAAATTTGTTTTATCTGCCTCTTCTTCTTAACTTTAATAAGGCTTAGACAGGCTAATGAGGTTTGCGTGCTGCCACAATCAGGTTTCCACTCACTTTTACCCAAGTCAAGACCTTGGTGCCCACCCACCCAAGAGAACAGCCACACCTTACTCATGGTAGCTGCCTTTAAGGGGAACTTAAAAAGAGGGAAGCCGGGTGCAGTGGCTCAGGCTTGTAATCCCAGCACTTCGATAGGCCAAGGTGGGAGGACTGCTTGAGGCCAGAAGTTCAAGACCAACCTGGACAACATAGCAAGACCCCATCTCTACAAAAAGTTTTTTAAAAAATTAGCCAGCCATGGTGGCATACGCCTGTAGTCCCAGCTACTTGGGAGGTTGAGGCAGAAGGATCGCTTAAGCCCAGGAGGTCGAGGCTGTAGTGGGCTATGATGCCACCACTGTACTCCAGCCTGGGTGACAGAGTGAGGCCTTGTCTCAAAAAGAAAAAAGAGGGAGACATCCACAGCTGCTGACAGAAGGGAGCTCTGGCCCTGAAAAATGAGGATGTAACACATAGAGGACTGGCGTGGGAGGAGATATACCATTTTATCCAGCATGCAGATCTCTGACAAGGCATTTATTTTTGAGGGAGGAAAGAAACGAGAAATATTGTCTCATAATTTTTCTCCTAGGAATTTCCTATTCTGTGGGTTAAAAGAAGGAACAGTGGGGTATGTGGAGAAAATGATTTCTCCGTAAAGGCCTGTCTAAAAGTATCTGCATGTTGAAAAATTACATGTAATTAAAGTTTTATTTTAAAAAATATATAAATATTCTTTTTTACTTAACAGGTGTGCAAAACCCATTCTGGAATTCTTGGAAAGGGTCTAGCTCTTTCTCATTCACCAACTATATTAGAAGCACTTGAAGGAAATTTACCACTCCAAATCCAAAGCAATGAACAGTCTTTTCTGGATGATTTTATTGCCTGTGTCCCAGGATCAAGTGGTGGAAGGCTTGCAAGGTAAATGTACTTTAAGTTACGTACTTTATTTTAGGGCTTTCATCTTTCATCATTTCTGAAAGAGGGGAGTCGTTAGAATATTAAAGTGCTACCTTAAAAAAGTCTGGTTTGCCGGGCACAGTGGCTCACGCCTGTAATCCCAGCACTTTGGGAGGCCGAGGCGGGCAGATCACAAGGTCAGGAGATCGAGACCATCCTGGCTAACACGGTGAAACCCTGACTCTATTAAAAATACAAAAAAAAAAAAAAACCATTAGCCGGGCGTGGTGGTGGACGCCTGTAGTCCCAGCTACTCAGGAGGCTGAGGCAGGAGAATGGCGTGAACCCAAGAGGCGGAGCTTGCAGTGAGCCGAGATCGCGCCACAGAACTCCAGCGTGGGTGACAAAGCGAGACTCCGTCTCAAAAAAAAAAAAAAATTAAAAAGTCTGGTTTATGTATGTTTAACTTACTGAAATATAAAATGACAGTTAATATTTTTGTTTGGTAGTTTTTTTGTTTGTTTGTTTTTTTGCTTTTGAGAGAGAGGGTCTCACTCTGTTGCCCAGGTTGGAATGCAGTGGCATGATCTCAGCTCACTGCAACCTCCACTTCCTGGACTCAAGTGATTCTTGTGCCTCAGCCTCCCAAGTAGCTGGGATTACAGATATGCCACCACACCTGGCTATTTTTCTTTTTTGTATTTTCTGTAAAAACAGAGTTTCACCATGTTGCCCAGGTTGGAATAGTTATGATAGTATATGATAAGACTGGGTGTGATGGTTTATGCCTGTAATCCCAATACTTTAGTAGGCTGAGGCAAGTGGATTGCTAGAGCAAAGGAGTTGGAGACCAGTCTGGCCAACATGATGAAACCCTGTCTCTACAAAAAATACAAAAATTAGCCAGGCATGGTGGCACACTCCTGTAGTCCCAGCTACTTGGAGGCTGAGGTGGAAGGATTGCTCAAACCCTGGAGGCAGAGGTTGCTGTGATTATGCCAGTGCAATCCATGGTGAAACCCTGGCTCTGCAAAAAATAAAAACATTAAGCATGGTGGCACACATCTGTAGTCCCAGCTACTTGGAGGCTGAGGTGGGAGGGTGGCTCAAAGCCTGGAGGCAGAGGTTGCTGTGATTGTGCCACTGCAATCCAACTTGGGCAACAGAGCAAGACCCTGTCTCAAAAAAAAAATGAATTAATTAAATTAAACGTATTATAGTTGTTAATTGATTATTTTTGTTGCTTTTTGTTTGTAGGATGAAAAGGGACAAAAATATTTTGGCCTCCCTGATTTTACTAGTAAAAAAATAAAAAATAAAAATCCCAACTTTTTTCTGGTTTTAATTTTAAAATTGCAGAGATTACTCTTTAGTTTTTAAAAATCACAAAATAGTGATTGGAGAGGAATATCCAATCACTTAAGTCAGCCTCACTACTATACTGTGCAGATATTTTTACGTAATGCATGGCAGAATTACTTATTACTCAGCTCACAGGACAACTTGAATGTGTAGATTACAGAATGAATTCAGGAATGGACATCACAAATTACAGAACATTGATGCATTTTAGGTGGAAAGCAAGGTAATGAGGAAGATAGTTGAGAAACTGTGATAAAAAGTTGGGCAGTACACCTTGAACCTGGCTGCTGTCAGGCAAGCAGAGGGCCATTTCTACCCCTGCTTTTACAGAGACATTGCTTTTTCCAGGCTTCCCGGATGGCAGAGTAAGGCGGAGCTCCTTCAGAGAGAGTGAGCCTACTCAGGACTTCAAATTATACACAACCTACATCGTGTTCTTGGTGATTTTAAATTAGCCATAGTTAAAATTTCAAGTTTCCTGGTTTTAAAAAGTATTTTATACTGTATTTAAATATCAGAAATCTCCTGTGCTTTGGCATATTTTTTAAATGAATTTGTCCTTAACAGTTTCCGAGGGAGACACTCAAGGTTATCACTGAGTTGGAAATGAAGATAATGTTTTAGCATTTTGTTTGAGACAAGTTTTGTTCATTTGGCTTAATTTTATATTAATCGTTGAAGATGCTGATCGGTGTTTGGGGTTTTGTTTATTTATTTTTCATTGCTATTAGGTGGCTTCAGCCAGATTCATATGCTGATCCTCAGAAAACATCTTTGATCCTGAATAAGGATGATATTCGTTGTGGTTGGCCTACCACCATAACTGTTCAAACAAAAGACCAGTATGGGGATGTGGTACATGTTCCCAATATGAAGGTAATTATAACTGGATTAAATTAGCAGACATCCATATACTGGCTATGGTGACTGATAACATTTTAGAAATGCTAAGTGCTGAGAGTCCATTTGTTTTACAAACCTCTTTATATAATGGGTGGTGCTGAAAGTTTGTTTAAATGACTTGCTTATATTAAGTAGTCCCCAAGTTTCCAAGTTACATGTATTTTTTTGTGAGTTTGTTCTTTACATTTTGCTACCTGTTACGGTGACTCAAAGGAGGGATAAGAAAGTATCCATCTAAAGAGTGCCAGGCACATAGAGGGAAGACCCTCAATACATACTGATTGAATAAATGCATTAAAGAATACATTTTTAAATTTTGTATATAGCTTTGAAAGACTCAAGTACATTCTGTGTTTGGTATAATTGAAACCACATTTAAAAAATAACACTCATTAAATAATTTAGAAATATATGAGTTTAGATTGTAAAAGAATGAGGAATTGAAATAGTTGCATAACATATTGATGAATATAGAGTTTTTAGGATACCTCTTACCTGAAATAATAATTAATCATGATGTTTCAGAGCATGTTATACATAATTATTTGTGATTTAATCTGTTAATATGAATATCTCATTTAAAACTTTTATTTCTGAAAAATTTATATTGAATAAAATTTTATATAGGCAGTCCCCAGCCCTCTCCTCCTTCAAAGTTGTCTTATAGAGTGATTGGTTATTTGAAGCTTAGAGTTGATTAAGCCACAAAATCCTCTTTGCTCATAGGACAGCTAATTTTGCCGCAATATTATTTTCAGTAGAACTATTTCAACTACTTCATGCATTTATTCATTTATAGCATAAAGAAGTACAATGCCAATGTAGCATCTTACCTGACTAAGTAAAAAATAAGAGCACATTGTTTAAATGACTTAAGACTAGTAAATAAAACTGTATGGAAAAGCTTTCAACCCTGATGCTAAATCAAAATCAGTCTTTTAGCAGTGTCTTTCAAATATTTGGCCATGATCCATAGTTAGAATTTTTATTATAACCCAAAGATATAAAATAAATATATGATGGAGTAGTGTCTATGTAATAGCATATATTAAGTACATATAATTTACTTTATATATTCATACACACATACGTACGTAATATGCTATACTCTGATATTTTCTCTAATTTTTTAAGGCAAGTCATACCCTTCACAAAGTGAGTTCATGCCTACTTGGAATTATTCTATAAAATGCAAAAAGCATCACAAATTATAAGAAAAAAATGAATTAAAAATAAAGTTATCCTGATAGTGATATGAAAAAAATGACTACTTGAGGATGGAATTTTGATCACAGTACAATACACATTAAGATATTGAAGGACTTGTATATTGTGTATTCACTGGTGAATTTCTTAATGTAGTGAGTTGTTAAATCCAATCTTTGAACCCTCAAGATTAAGTTTTTTATTCATGTGACAACATTCTAATACCATGTTCACACTGTTATGCTTCTGGTATTTCTTTAGTTGTATTTTCTTTCTTGTGTTTTCTCCTTTGCACCTTTTATTATCTCTTTTGATATCTGGGTTGTTTATATCTTGCATTCATAGTCAGACTTTATCTTTTTTTTCTTTTCATCTTAGAGTTCTTTTTTTAACCATATGATGGATCCACTTTCTTTTTTCCTCTCTTCCCCTTCCCTCTCCTCTTTCACTTTCCCCTCCTTCTGCTTTTTCCCTCTTTTCTTCCTCTTCTTTCTCCTCCATATATTTGCTTCTCCTGCTTTGTATCTTTCCTTCCCTTAAACCTCTTACTCAGTGTACTCTAAATTCCTTTCAGATTTATCCAATTTAGAAACTTTATAGAAAATCACTCTAAATCCTATCTAGAAGAAGTGATTTGTGCTCCTACTGATATTTAATTTATTAATATCATATTATATTAGCTGGAAACAAAATTAACCTATTTTACTTTTAGCCTATTAGTATATGAAGTCTCAGGAGTACTTTAGACTGTTCAGAAATTGTTAAAAGCTTTATGCAGCAATAGCTAATTATTTGAAACATAAAAATTGATTTGCAGCTAATATTTCAATGAGTTCCAAAATGCTTTAGAAAGCAACAAGTGTTATTGTTACAGTTTTTTTACTTATAAAATGACTTGTTTCCTACATGTGATAAAATGAGTTAGAACTAAACACACATATTGTACCAATGTCAATTTCCTGGTTTTGGTTCAGTACCATCAGTGTTTGACAGTGTTGGATAAAATGTAGCCATTGGGGGAACCTGAGTGAAGGGTACATAGGACATTTCATCTATTTTGAAACCTCTTGTGAATTTAAAAAAAAAAAAAAAGTTTATTTTAAGGAAATCTTACTTATTGACAAGAGAAAGTCACATAGGAAATAAAAGAGTAACTTTTTTAAAGTAGCACAGTTTGTAAAAGAAAGCAGAATGGTTGTTCTATAATGTCTCCGTTTTCTTAGAGTATAAATTATTCAATGATTTACTTCAAGGTTCATGGTGCATACAGACATAGACTCTAGTGATAATTTGTTAAATACTTAGGGTAAATATAGTTGCTTACAGAAAGGTTAATTGAAATAGTATGTATAAAAATAGTGTCTGTTATTTAAAATCAAATATGTTTGAGACAAGAGAGTTCCCTTGACCCCTTTGTGAAACTTGACGTGGGTGTGGTATGGCTCATTTACTTGGCTTCTGCACTCAAACCCCTTGCAGGATGGGGAGCACCCAGGCAAGCCCCTTTGGGCTTGTGTCTAGGGGTGTGTCACAATTAATGCTATTTTAGCTTTGTTGTCTGTGGATGGCTAAGTGTTAAACAGCTCAGTGAAGAATCAGCATGACACCCTTTTTGGATTCCCGCACCCAGTGTGTCCTGAATTCTTGTCCAGCATTCAGAAAGAATCAGGTCATACGAACAGGTGATGAATGCGTGAATGTGGCGTTTTTGTTTTTTGTTTTTTTGTTTTTTGAGATAGAGTCTTGCTTTGTCGCCCAGGCTGGAGTTCTGTGGTGCAATCTCAGCTCACTGCAAGCTCCGCCTCACAGGTTCACGCCATTCTCCCGCCTCAGCCTCCCGAGTAGCTGGGACTACAGGCGTGCGCCACCACACCTGGGTAATTTTTTGTATTTTTAGTAGAGACGGGATTTCACCGTGTTAGCCGGGATGGTCTCGATCTCCTGACCTCGTGATCCACCCACCTCGGCCTCCCAAAGTGCTGGGATTACAGGCGTGAGCCACCACGCCCGGCCACTGCGGATTTTGTCACACAGTGGAAGTGGCCCTCAGCGGAAGGAGAGCTGGAAAGGGCATGGTGTGAGACGGTGATATTTCCCTGAAGCCCAGCAGTCTCCAGCCAGGCTCCTCTCCGAAGTGGTGCCGTGTGAGGTTAAGCCGCGCGTCTGTCAGTTGCTGCTTCTCCACTTGATATTCACCACTTGTCTCTCTGCTAGCTGAAGTCTGGGATTTATAAGAGCATAGGGTAGCGGGGCAGAGCTGGCCAAAAAGGCAACATTTAGGCGGAATACAGGGATAAACTGGTCTCAGTTAGGGCCGTGGTTTCCAGGCTTGAGGGTGGGGCCTTTGCCAGGGAACCACCTTCTCCTTTCTGGTATATCTCTGACTCCTGTCTGTATCATCTTCAAAATTTTTAATTTTATTTAAAGTTTAAAGCTTTTCATACTGGCACGTGTTTGAGTTGAAATTTTAACCATATACCTGTAAACTGCTGTTTTTTAAATATAAGAATGGGTTTTTAATATTTCCAGGGGATTGTGTCAGTCCAAATACTGATCTCTTGTAACCTCACCTGAAGATAGTGGTCACTTAATGGAACCTATTTGTCACCTGTGCCTAACGTTATGTAAATGGTGAAAGTCTCAAACTACTGATTCCATAGAATGGTATTATTAAGAACAATAAACATTAAAGACAGTGTAGTTCTGAGGTAGTCCTCAATTACTTAAAAATGCTATCACTTTTATCTCTGCTACCTTTTCTATTTCTGTGACAATCCTGTTGAATTACCTATTCTTGCCAACCACAAAAATGTTGTCTGTAAGGAACAGCAGAAACTTTGAGTAAAGCTCAGAATGGTGATACCTGCTGAAGACCTAAAGTGATATTCAAATTGTGTGTACATTTGTGGTTGCCTAGGGGTCAAGTGTTTTTCTGCCAATGCATAAACAAATAAAAACGGAACGTTTTCTTATAATTCCTGGAAAATATTTCTGAAAAGTCTTTTTATAAGACAATTTGTATTTTCAATATATTAACATCCCTCAACAAATCTGTGCTTTGTATCTATATAGTAGAATTAGTAGATGAAAGATAGTCCCGTTTTATTGTTGAAGAAATTGAGTTGCAAAGTTATAATTCCTGGAAAATATATCTAAAAGGTATTTTTATAAGACAATTTGTATTTTTAATATATTAACATCCCTTAACAAATCTGTTTTTTGCATCTATACTGTAGAGTTAGTGGATGAAAGATAGTCCCGTTTTATTGTTGAAGAAATTGAGTTGCAAAGTTTAATTATTAATAGATTGTTTAAATGTTTATGTTAGTGATAGAGCTGTCTAGTAATATTCTTTCTTCACTAGAGTAAAGAAACATCTTTGGGCTTTAAGTGTAAGATTTGTTTCATTAAGTGTTAATTTTTGAAACTTCTATCAATAGAGAACATTTTCTTCTTTAGAATAGTGCAGCTGAAACTGACATTAGTGCTTTAAAATGTCCTGAGATTGTGGGAAAGCATTTACACTTGCATTACCTGATAAAATAATTTGTTAGTCCCTGCAATAACTTAATGTAGATTCATTCCACTGCCTTTTCCTGTACTTTATTAGTGGTGCATTTGTTTTTATGTTTTGATATCTCTGATTATGTATTCCAAAATGATGAGGCCTTGTTTTACACTGTGTTCATGATTCGTATTGTCAACCCATCTTGAGGTCATTTGAACTCTGTTGAATAAGCCTTTGAAAGGAATGCCAGAGATAGACCAATGCTAACATAAAGTATGCATAATTGTGAGTTTATAATTGTAAGTTGCTTATTTTGATGTCAGTGACAATTAAATAATAATAGTATTTGGTTTCTGTAATACCATGTTTAGGTGGAAGTGAAAGCTGTCCCTGTTTCTCAGAAAAAAACATCTTTACAACAAGATCAAGCAAAGAAACCTCAAAGGATTCCTGGCAGTCCTGCAGTAACAACTGCATCTTCTAATACTGACATGACTTTTGGAGGACTGGCATCACCAAAGCTAGATGTTTCATATGAACCAATGATAGTGAAGGAAGCTCGATATATTGCCATAACAATGATGAAGGTAATTTATTTTACTTATCAGAAAAATTTTAGTTTTCAACATTCGTTTATTTAACCAACATTTCAGTGTTTCAGATCAGACACGAAATTATAAGTCCAAAGAGCATTTGATGGATATTAAATTTGCAGCAACACTTTTAAGATAATGTTATCCTATCTTCAGAGAGGGTTTTCATTGGTTTTTGACAGATGTCCAAAGGGGATCATCAATTACAGATCAAGTTAATCCAATCAGAGATACAGGTGTATTAGGCTGAGTTTCAGTTCCTGTGAAAGTATTTGACTACTTTTGACCAGGAACAGTGGCCCACACCTATAATCCCAGTGCTTTGGGAGGCCAAGGAGGGAGCAACACTTGAGGCCAAGAGAGTTCAACACCATCCTCAGTAACATAGGGAGACCGCATCTCTACAAAATATAAAAATAACGTAAAATTTCTAAGTACTTGTCTATTTGCGGTTTACTATTCGTGCTAGAATGTATCTCTTGAGGGTTTCGCTATTTACCTATGCCCCCCTTCAGTTTTGGATTCTCTCAAATGCCAGATGTATCTCCTAGAATCTCTTTGGGATTTTTAGCTCTCCAATAACTTTAGACATTAAAAATATACATTTTGGATGTTCTAGTTATCTTCAGAGGCAGCGTTAGTCTGAATTATCAAGGTCGTCATTATTCGAAGCTGAAGTTTATAATTTTGGCATTTTCAGAGAGCAGTCATGAGCCATTGAAGGCTTTTGGGTAGAAGAATGGCTTGATTAGATTTGAGTTTTATAAAGATTATAGTGGAATATGGACGGTGTAATTGGGCAAATGATCAAGACACATGGCTTGGTTTTAGTCTCTTTAGGGGACTGTTGACTTAATTTGGTTAGATATGCTGATCAGTTGGACTACTGAGTTGTCAATCAGGATAGATTCAATAGAATCGGTAGAACCTGGTAGCTAGTGGAGGTGGAGTAAAGAAGAAAGGTAGGAAATAAAAGATGAAATTCACATTTTGAGCTTGTGTCCAATTGATAATGGAAGAAGCGCAGGTTTTGGTTAAGAAAGATAACAGATTCAGTTTTGGATGAGATGAGTTTTAGGTACTTCTGAAATACCTTTGTGAAGATGTATAAAACAAAGTTGGATGTACAGACCTGAGTGATCACAGTCTGACCTCAAGAAAAGGATTCAAGAATCATTAGCACTTACATTGCTTATGAAGTCATGGGGAATAGATGATACCTTCTATGGTGAATGAAGACAGAAGTTCCAGGATAGGATCCTAAGAAACACCAGTATCACTGAGTCTCAGACTCTTCTCTACATCAGAAGCATCTGGAGCACTTACTTTAAAAAAAGATTTCCAAACACCCAGAGATTTAGATTCAGTGGGTTTGGAGAGAGAGTCAGGAATTTGCCTGAAACAAATATGCAGAGTGATTCAAATTCAAAACCTATACTTTGAGAAATATTGATTTACAAGATAAGAGAAAAAGAAAGGAAAAGGAAAAACAATTCACACTGGTAAGAATACTAGCCAAAGAAGCAACACATAATTAAGGGAATGGCTGAAGTGAGTGTAGATAAGCCTCTCAAGATGTTTGACTGTAGAAAGAACCAGAGGAAATGGAATTGAGTGAAGGCTTTGGAGTATGGGGTCTTATTAATAGAGATAGACTTACATATTTGAGTGCTGATTAGGAGATAATTCAGAGAAAGAAAACAGTAAAGACACTCTGAATATAAAAATAGAATCTAGAGCTCAAGTGGTAGCAGTGGCCTTAAATAGGAGGAGTAGTGCTTGTTTTCATTCTGCCAGGAGAAGGAAAAGAAAGCTTAATACAGATGCTAGTAAATTTTTAGGTTTTGCAGCCAAAGGAATTATTTAAAACCGTGATTTTGTGTTTGGAGTTGGAAATGGAAGTGATGAATCTTAGGGTCAAGGTTTTGAAACAAAGGGGAAAAAATGAAATTGTTATTCCTTGAGATTGAAAGAAAGCACCGATCAGAAAAGATGCATTAGATGCCTTTGAATAATAAGTTGAAATTGAAGATTATTTGTAAATAACAATGTGAGTCATATGAGCATGGGTAAAATAATCATTTGGATTGATCTAGCATTAAAATTTTGCTAGATAGTTCAGCAAAAGAACAGTGGAACAAGAAGTTGAGTATATGGTAGCTAAAGAGAGGACAATGGAACCTAACTTAGTTTGGAAGGGAAGAAATTTCAGAGAGTCAAGGAAGTTAGAGGGACTAGACATCAGAGTAGATATAGGAATAGTTATTGAGGTTAAAAAAAAAACTGAACAGCCCACTTTATTTTGATTTCAGAGACAGAACAATTCTGAGTAGTGTCACAGGTCTGTGACTTTTGGTGTGAGTGGCTGGAAAAAAGTTGAAGTTATTGAGGTTAAAGAAATCAGGGAATGAGAAACTGGAGTTCTAGATGAATTGTCCACTGGCTGTTAAAGAAGTCAAGGCTACAAATTCTTCTCTATTCCAACACTTATTTAAGGAATTTAGTTTCTAGTCTCCTTACCTCCCTAGTCTTTTAGTTTCCTATGAACATGCTTCAATTTGTATAATTTCTTTTGCAAATTTTGTTACCACAACAGAATGCAGTATTTCAAACATGTTCTGAGTAGCCTAGGTTTAGAGCAGGTATAGAATACCATTCCCAAACAGTATCTGTGAAATGTTAATTCAGGTTCCGGGAGGAAATTTTCCTTATCAACCATTCACAGATACTATGTACTCACCCAGTAGTGAGCCAAGTATTGTAGAGGATGGAAAAATGAGATATGGTCTCTTCTTTCATTACTAAGTGTGTTAATAATATGTATTTGAGGGAAAGTGATGAAGTAGAAAATACATTGTACTCAAAGTCTAGAAACCTGGATTTCCTTCTTTTCTCACCTTTGTATGGCCAAAGACTCAGCCTTAATTTGCGTTTTTCTCACGTGTAACTTTTGAGTAGGTAAAGTCAGCTAGATCATTCCTAATTCATTTTTATGAAAACAAAAAGGGTAGAGAGAAGGAAAGGGGCTTTGAGTTTGCTTCCTTTTACTGTAAGTACAGGAGGAGTTAGAAGTGGATGAGCAGTTGGACATCTTGACCTGAACTTGAAAGATAATGATTTCTTTGCCAATGTTGCAGGCATACAGAAGTATTGGGAATAATGTGCCAAGTTTCGTGTACCTACAGCCCATTTTTGTCTTTACATTTTACCATAATTGTTTCAGGTCATTTTGTTATTTTTTATTAAGAAACAGATTGCTACACGTACAATTGAAGCCTGCATAAACCCTTCCTCAGACCCATTACCACCCCTTCCTTAGAGGTAACTGTTGTCCTGAGTGTAGTAATTCTCATTCCTATGTATATTTTTAGGCTTTTGTTGAATACAAATTTATTCATAAGCAGTATATTTTGGATTGTTCAATATGTTTTCCAGAAGTTTATAAAATAGTATCATATTGTATGTATCATTTTGCCAGATTTTTGCTTAATGTTATTTTTGAGGTTCAGCCATGTAGCTATAGGTCATTCATTTTAACTGCTTTAAAGTATTCCTTTGGGTTACTATTCCATAATCTGTCCATTCCCCCATTGATGGACACCTATTATAAACTGTACAGAAATAACCATTCTGTATTTGTCTCCTTTTGTACATGAGCAAGAGTTTGTGTAAGATACATACTTAGAAGTGGAATTGGTAAGTTGTAGGGCTTGCACACCTTCAACTACGTTAAGTATTGTCAAAACTCACATTCCCACGAGCAGTGTATGAAAGTAGCAGGTGCTGCATGTTCTCGTCAGCACTTGGTTCTTACCAACACAATTTGATGACCATGATGTGATTTATTTTAGTTTTGTTTTCTTTCGTATTTTCTTTCAAGTTTAGTTAAATAACTTTTCTGGTCTTTATTGACCTTTCAGATTTCTTCTTCAGAGAATTGTCTTGACTCTTTTTTTGTTGTTGTTTATCTCTTTTGTATGGATTTGTTCTTTATATATTATGGATGCATATCACCTATGGGTTATACAAGTTAAAAATCTCCTTCTCCGAGGTGGAAGCTTTTCCTATCTTTATAGTATCTTTGTTTTGGAAAGCTTTAAAATTTTAATGTACTCAGAAGATGTTATCTGGTTTTTTCTTTTGCTTTTTTTTTAAGTTTTGGTGTTTACTTTTGGATCTTCAAACTACATAGAATTTATATTTAATAAATAGTCTAATGTAGGTAATTGAGTTTTTTCTTTTTATCCTATATGGATAACCACTTGTCTCACAACCATTTATTGAATAATGTATTACTCTATTAATCGAGAATGTTTCTAAATGATTTTACAATTGTTACTGGTCTCTTTTTTAAAGGTTTATGAAAATTATTCATTTGAAGAACTACGTTTTGCATCACCAACTCCTAAGAGGTAAGAATCGCTTTCTCAAAGTATAACCAAAACATGTGTTGTTGCTTGCAACTAATATCGTCCTGCATTTCAACTTTATTTTCTATAAATAATTACTTTATAGCATTTTTCTAGGTTGCCATTGCTGATAGAGATTTGTCACATAATAATGTATAGATTTGCAGAAAGCATGTGTTTACATTCAACTGTAATACTGCCAGTATATTACATAATACTACCTACTAGTGAAAGTAGGTATGTAAAGTAGGTATCTAGTATCTAAAAATGTTTAAATTGACTTGTTTAGGATTGATTAGTTTGTTTTTCATTTGTTTGCTATTTAAAAATTAATCCTTTTGTCCTTCCAATGAATTGTGGAGAGATTTCAGCATGTGGTATACTTGTATTTGATTGTACTGTCTTAATTTTTCAGCCCATAAGTAATTCTGTTAACTTCAGATTTAAGCACATTTTTTTGAGTTAATATTATATTTGTTAGTAACAGTACTTCTTAAAATAGACACTTGGAAAAAATAATTAGATGCATTATAGTTTGGAGAGATCACCTCCATAGAATTTAGAAAAGTCCCTGAAGTGAATCTGGGATAGCAGAATTATGTATAGGCTGGAAATGCCAGTTTGAAACTCATGGGGAAAATACATTTGGGAATCATCTACATAGAGATGGCATTTATTTAAAACTGAGGAATGGATGTCACCTAGATAGATGGCATAGGTAGAAAAAAGATTACCCAGACCCAAATCCTGGGGCATTCCTTAAATTAAACGGTAGTGAGAAAAGGGAAAGCAACGAAACACTGACAAAGAATGACCAGTGAGATAAGAAAAAAGCCAGGAAAATAAATGTCGCTGAAGCAAAAGGAAGGAAGTATTTCAAGATAGGAAGAGTTGTCAGCTATCAAATGCTACTGAGAGATTACTGAGGATGAAGTGACCATTGAACTTGGGGACATGGTGGTCATAGGTGACTTTGACATCAGCAGGTGTAAGGAAATGTTGGAAACAAAAGCCTAGTAAGGATAAATTGTGGGAGGGAAGTAAAAGTGAGAAAATGGAGTTTGATATAAATAGGAGAAGAGATGTTAAGACCTTACTAGAGGAGGCTGTAATATCAAAGGGAGGTGTTAGCGAAGGTTCTAAAGTTTGTGTGCTAATGGAAATGGTTCAGTAAATTGAGAATATTGATGATGCATGAGAGAGAACAAGGTGATTGCAGCATAAAAATGTTGAGGGAATAAGATTCACAGGACAAGGGCAGGGGCTAGCTTTGGATCAAATCCAGGACACTTCCTCCATTCTACCATGAGAGAAGGCAGGGGAAAGTAGGTTTATTAATCACATTGCAACTTTGAGGTTGTATCTGATTGCTTATTGTCTCACAAGAAAGAGGTAAGGTCATGATCACCTGAGAGTGAGGAAGAGAGGTGATGCAGGTTTGAGGTAAGAAAGAAGTGAAATTCAAGCATTTTGGAGAGTAGGCAAGCATACTATATGGCAGGGTGGTAGGATTGCGAGGAGGTATGCAAACAAATTAAATGTTTGCTGAACTATTGTAATGATGTTGGCTGCTTAACCAAAAGTAAAATTTCCAACATCCATCTTATTTCTTTCCAGACCCAGTGAGAATATGCTGATCCGTGTCAATAATGATGGGACTTATTGTGCAAATTGGACTCCAGGGGCTATTGGACTCTATACTATTCATGTTACCATTGATGGCATTGAAATTGGTAATTTTTTTTTTAAGCTGTGAGCTACTACTTACTTCGAATAACTAGAATCAAAATTATTTTTGTCTTCTAGTTTTGCCCTTTAACTCGCCTCATACATATGGATAGGTTTCATAAGTTATTTGAGGCCTTGTTTTCTCATTCATAATGAGTATTTAATTAGTGCGTTAACATTTTGTAATAATTTCTGGTGTCCACCCAAGCATTGTAGCCCTCATGACTCCTTCCTTGCATTCCCTGATGTGAATAGTCAGGTGTGCTCTCTTCCACGGTGCTGTGTTACCCTGTCTCTCCCTTGTGGGTGTGTCTGTGCTTCTCCTGACTGTGAGCAGAAAGCATTCATGCTTGGATCTTCCAGTGTAGCTCAGTGCCTGGCACGTAATGACAGTAAATATGGATGAATGAATGCATTTTTCAATCTATCAATGTGTTATAGGATATCTATACAGTCCTGTGCCTCATAACATTTTGGTCAGTGACGAACAACATATATAGTGGTGGTCCTGTAAGATTTTTACTGTACCTTTTCTATGCTTAGATATGTTTAGATATGCAAATCCTTACCATTGTGTTACAGTTACCTACAGTATCCAGTAGAGTAACATGCTGTATAGGATTGTAGCCTAAGACCAATAGGCTGTACCATATAACCCAGGTAATCTGTACCATCTAGGTTTGCATAAGTCCACTCTGATGTTTGCACGATGATGAAATTGCCTGGTGATGCATTTCTCAGAACATTTCCCCCATCCTTAAGCAATGCATGACTATATTAGATACATGAGAGGGGATTTATTAGGGAAAATTGGCTTGCAGAGTTATGGAGTCTGAAAAGTCCCATGATAGGCCACACCTGCAGGCTGGAGACCCTGGGATGCAGGTGGCCTCAGAACCAGAGAAGCAGATGATGCAACTCTCAGTCTGAAGCCAAAGGCCTGAGAATCCAGGGGGGGGCACAGATATAAGTCCTGGAGTCTAAATTTTGGGGACCCTGGAGTTCAAATGTCGAGGGACAGTAGAGGAAGTGTTTATCCAAGCTCCAGAAAATAGATATGCATTCACCTCTCCTCTGTTTTTGTTTGCTCTGTGTCCCCAGCTGATTGAACAGTGCCTGCCCACATTGAGAGCAGATCTTCTCCACCTACTCCACTCACATTCACATGCCAGTCTTCTCTGGAAACACCTTCACAGACCCAAAAGTTATGCCTTCCCAGGTTTCTAGGTATTCTTTAATTCAGTCAGGTGGACACCTAGAACTAATCATCACAACCATTAACTTTGAAAAACATACTGCTTGTCTTTCAGCCATTTTTCTTTACTTTACTTTTAAACTGTGTGTATAATAGGATAACAAGGAGAAAACTATAGTACTTATCAGTGTGAATTTCTTGTAACGTTATTTTTCCTGATGCTCCTCAAGAAAAGGGGTTTCTGTGATCAGATAGATTTCAAAAACCTGGTACGGGATGAGTATCTTTTATCTGAAATGCTTGCAACCAGAAGTATTCTAGATTTTGGACTTTTTCTGATTTTGGAATAGCTGTATTATAGCTACCAGTTGAGCATCCCTAATTCAAAATTTCAAAATTCAAAATGCTTCAATGAGCACTTTTTTTGAGCATCATGTCAGCATTCAAAAAGTTTTAGATTTTAGAGCTTTTTGGATTTGGGGTTTTCATATTAGAGATGCTCAACTTGTATATGGTAGTCTCACTTGAGACATTCACACAATCTACATTAACATATTAGGGATTCTGAGAAGTTCTGAAATCAAGAAATTTGTCTATGTTTAATCCTTATCATGGGACCCCTTGCTAGTGGGAAAGAGAGAAACAGGGTGGAGATAGTAATAATACCAATTAATATTTCACCAAAATATTTGGGAAACTCTGCTTTAAGTAGTTTGCTTTGTCAGTGGAGGTAAAGAGGTACTTTACATTGATGTAATTGTATGTTCTCATACATTAATATAACTATATAGACTCAGATATGTCCAGTTCACCTGACCGTTCTAGAGACCTTCGCCAGCAGCCTTTGCTGCACTCTTGTTTATTTCAACATATCCATAAAGCCTTTAGTTCAGCAACTGTTTTTTGGTTCTGAGCATACATTGTCCTGAGTAAGACAATTCCTGTCAAGTGTTAACACTTTACTGAGGACTGTGAAAGTAAAACAGGCAAACCAAAATCATATGAAGTAGAATATAAGTAGTGACATACAAGAGATACAAATTACAGTAGGAATTCAAAAGTAGAAATAGCCAAGAACGACATTGTGAAGATTTTCTTCTCTCTAAAAATTCTGGTAAAATTTCGGTAGATAGAGTTTTTTTCATCATCTTATCTAATTGTGGGATGAAGGAAACTGATACAAATTAGATAAGAAAAATCCACTTGTATTTGTTTTTTGGAATGAAGCTGAAGAAAAAGACTTGCTTACTTAGAATCATCCATTTTCTTCCATACTCAACTTCACTGCTCTTCTTCGTAAGTTTTCTCCCATGCCATCATTGGGCTGCAACCTTGCTTGACCATGGACAAGCAGAGATAATAATTCATTAGAACAATTACAATAATAATAGCTAACATTTATTGTGCATTTAATATATATATCTAAATTTGTTCTACATGTACTTTTTTTTTTTTTTGAGACAGAGTCTCACTCTGTTGCACAGACTGGAATGCAGTGGCACAATCCCTGCTCACTGCATCCTCCACCTCACAGGTTCAAGCAATTCTCATGCTTCAGCTTCCTGACCTGGAATTACAGGTGTGCGCCACCATGCCCAGCTGATTTTTGTATTTTTAGTAGAGATGGGGTTTCGCTATGGTGGCCAGGCTGGTCTTGAACTCCCAACCTCAGGTGATCCGTCTGCCCCAGCCTCCCAAAAGGATTACAAGTGTGAACCACTCTGCATGGCCCCTTGTACATTTTAAGTCATTTATTTCCTACAACAGCTCGGTGAGTTAGATACTATTATTTTTCCCATTTTATAGATGAAGAAATTGAGGCACAGAGAGTCAAACAGTTAGTGCAAGATATCGGAGTAACCAACGCAGTCTAACATGAGAACCTCAGCTTCTCATAACCATGCTACATTGTCATAGAGATGACTGGTAGAGATGATGAGTGGTATTCTAATTTCATATTGTCTGATAAGATTTAATTCTCAAGGGTTTTTTTTTTTTATTATTTTCCATTGTTTCTGTATCATTTCATATGTTCTAGTTAAAAATAGGGAGCCCCTTCTTTTCCTTAACCTCCTGAGATATTCCTTTAGAATCTCAGGGCCATTTTTAAAATATTTCTCTTGTTTAGCTTACTAAATATCCATTACCTTAAAAGGACAGAAATCAGATATTTGTGTTAATTTTTTAAAATAGCCTGTGGATGTTTGTAAGATTAGGTTTAAGGATCTTCCTTCTGTTTTTTTCTCATGTGTTACAGTTCTCTTATTTTTCTGACAGATGCTGGTCTGGAAGTAAAAGTAAAAGACCCACCAAAAGGGATGATACCACCAGGAACTCAGCTGGTCAAACCAAAGACTGAACCTCAGCCTAATAAGGTTAGGGCAGAATGAGCTGAGAGCCAGAATCATTCAATTTTTACATGCTTGTCACTGATGCTTCAAAATGGCCAGTAAACATCGAACGTTTTACTTGATTTCAGGACTTAAATTCTAATTATCCCTAAATAAATTTAGAGAGTAGTTTATGGTAATATTTCTAAGTTATAACATATGTACTTCTTTATTTCTTTGTGTAATGCTATCGTAATTGATACATATTGTATTCTTCCTGCTATATAACATTTACAATGAACAAAAAGTCTACTGAAATAAAGTGTAAAGTTTGCAAGGCGAAAATGTCCTCTACTGTCAAAGGAAAAGTTAACTTCTGAAATCTAAAGAATAAGTACAGGCATTTTGGTAAACTGCATGTTAAAAAATGAAATATTGGTAATTGAATTTGTTTTTCTAACAGAAACAAATGGTTTTTATCCTTCTTAACACGTATCTTCAATATTTAGAAATGAATTAAAATATATATAATTGTCTAAGTTTTATTTTCAGTAATATACATTTCAGTGCTTAAAAGTTCTGTGGTTAGTGTTATAAAGCACTGTTATTTGCAGAGGGAGCCTCACTACAAATAATTCTGGAACCTTGTTAAGAATTATGATACTTTCAAACCTGTTTAATTTTACTTCTTGCTACTTATAAGATCTCTATTCCATGTTCTTCCTACCTCACTGTTTATCTTTGCCTTTCTCAGGTTCGAAAATTTGTGGCCAAGGACAGCGCAGGGCTTCGCATTCGTAGCCACCCTTCCCTTCAGAGTGAGCAGATAGGCATAGTGAAAGTCAATGGAACTATCACTTTTATTGATGAGGTAATTGATAAAGGAGCTCTTGGTAGTAAATTTTGGACAGAAAGTTTTTGCATTGTTTTCTTAATAATAAGGTTATTGAGTTTTTTGTCAGAATGTGTTTTAAGCAGTTTGGGAAATATTTTAAAACTACTTTATAGAATGTGTTCATTGAGTTTCAAACAATTCATTTATTTTATCGTTAAAAAATAACTAAAATTATATTTTGAACATGAAAAGAACAATGTTCAACATAGTATTCAGAAATCTATACATGTATTCACTGAAAATAGGTATAGTTTTTCATGACATTTTAAAATGTTGTTTGTTTTGAAATGTGTTTCTTACTGCTTTAACTTTAGAGAGTATATTTTTCTGGTAATACAACCAAGTAACTTCTGATTCTTAGAATATAAATATAAAGGAAGGAAGATTCGTATTCTTTTGGGTAACATCTGATTTTACTGTTTAAACTATGTATCTTAAAGTGTGGTTTCCTTGTGTGTTTATTCCTAAGTGAAATTGTTTTTATAATCTTGTCACATGAATTATCATATTGTGTTGGCACTCTTTGCTGCTTTTTTTTCCCTGGAAGGTCTCTCAGACTTACTTTCTACAAAAACTAGATGCTTGATCTCCACATCCACCATTATTTTCCTGCTTTGCAGACTTTCAGACGTTGCTAGCCTCATAGGACTTACAGGAAGGCCTGGCTTGTTTCTGTTGCTTTTTTTCTATAGATCCATAATGACGATGGTGTGTGGCTGAGGCTGAATGATGAGACAATAAAGAAGTATGTCCCTAACATGAATGGTTACACTGAAGCCTGGTGCCTCTCTTTTAATCAACATCTTGGCAAGAGTCTTCTGGTCCCTGTTGACGTAAGTAAAAGGTGGTTTTAAAAAGCATTATAGATACACGCTGTTTTTTTTTTTACAGGGCTTTCTTTAATTAAGGCTTTTCAGTTCTGAGGTAACCCACAACTAAGTAACTTTTACTTTACAATTTTTTGAATTCTTAAGGGCTTCTGTGTAATGAAAGTGAAGTTTGGCAAGATTCAGGCCCTTAGTGCAGATTATGATCCATCACAGATAGGCAGGAAGTAGTAAATTTAATTAATTACTACTTAATTAAAACTACTGAATTCCTTTCCAAGAGGTAGAAAATGAGACTGGTTACATTTTTTTCTTTCTTATTTATACAGTTGTTTGGAATGAATTCCAAACTAAAGTTTATGAACTCAGAAATATACATTCAAAAACATGTATAAATGTATGTTATGGTCACATTTTGCAATTAGTTCTGTGTGTTTTGTCTAATTTTGAATTTCTTCTTTCTTGGCTTATAATACTATTATTTAGACTTGTGGTGCTATGTAGTATTCTAATTGAAGTTAAATCCTAGTCTTTGAGAGAATTCATTTTACCTCCTTGTTAAGTATAGTAGAATAGAGCCAGTGTTCACAAGATTGCTACTTCATGAAGTATAATAATAACCCACACTTCATTTTATATATTAACCAGGAAAGAATGATTTTTCCCTTTTTTCATTACCATCAAATGTGTGTGCTCTTTAGGACAGAGCTAATAAATAGCACAGGTAAAATTTTATTTAAAAACTTAGTATTTTAAACAGTTGAATTTCTTAAAAATCAGTTTATAAAGTTAGCTCATTATGTCAAACCATTCAGTATATTCCATTTGACTTTCTCCTTGATTGTCCGTAATAATGTTCTCCAAAGCAGTAGTTTATATAATACAAGACAATTCTTTGGTGAACAAAACATTGGAATTTCTATTTGTATTTATTGATCTCATTCTTTTTTATATGCTTTTGTGTATGTTTTATAATAGCACAGTGGAGACTTTGTATATATAGAGAGAGCAAGGAAGAGAGAAGGAAGATATGTGATCAAGAAAATTTAGAGTGTTGGCTTACTGCTTTACGGAGGTTAAGTTGAACAATGATACATCTATAATTAAAATACTAAATTTTAAATCAAAAATTACATCAATTACATCTTATTAAATTTTCCTCAGATTTATACCTGCAGTTAAAAATAAAAAGGATTTTGACCTTCTATGAAAGTGTATTTTAAAGAAATAATTATAACCACCATTTTTGTACAGTTTTTTTTCCAATGTAGACTTTTTTGTTGGGCAAGGGGGAGTTGAGTTTTGTTTTTTATACAAATGGAAGAACCGCTGGAACTCAGGAGGTGGAGGTTGCAGTGATTCGAGATCGTGCCACTACACTCCAGCCTGGGAGACAGAGCGAGTCTCTGTCTCAAAAAAAAATAAAAATATGGTGATGGGGTCTTACTATGTTGCCCAGGCTGGTCTGGTCTCAGACTCCTGAGCTCAAGCGATCATCTTGCCTTGGCCTCACAAAGTGCTGATATTACAGGCATGAGCTACCACACCTGGCCATTGTGTGTTTTATTTAAGATAATTTTCTTCAGTCCCTAATAAAACGTTATTCCAGATTATATTATCTTTTCTACCTCCCCAGTTCAAATTTTCTCCGATTTCTTTGCTCATTTGAGGAGCTGCTTTTGGGAGAGAAAGATACTCACACAGGTAAAGCAAGTCAATAAACAAAGGTAGAAAGGAAGAGCAAGAAGAACCATCTGTCAAAGTTCTGAATCCCACGGTTTTATTTTAAAGCATTGTGTTCTGTTATTTGATGCTTTTGAACACCATCCAAGAGACTATCTGTAGTAGACAGTCTCCTTAAGGGAAAGAAGGGAGTAACAAAGCTTAGAGGAGCGGTAAGGAGTGGAGTGAGGCATGCAGATACTTGCCGGTGGTTTTCACTGGAATGTGAGTGCGGAGGTTGTTAATGTAAACAGCTCAAGAGTGTCTGGTATCGTTAGGAAGCTAGGGTTTTTTTAATTTCTTCATTTTAAGAGTAGTAGTGACTTGAGAGTTTTGTAAGTTAGAAGAAAGATACTAGTAGAAAAAGGGAGAAATTAAAGATGTAGATGACAAGGCTGAAGACTGAAAAACAGGAGGAGGAAATGGAATTAAGGGCACCTTGGAGAGCTTGCCTCTGTAAAAGAGCGGGGGATATGCATGGCAGTAGTTATGTCTTGGAGGAGGGAGGGACGAGGGGAAGAGGTTGAGGGAGACTACAAGTTCCCTTAAAATAGAAGATAGGAAAACCATCAGTTCACAATGAAAAGAATGAGTTAAGTTAGGGGGTTGAGAAATGCAATGAATATTTGGAATATTGTTTGAAGGATTACTGGGCCACTAAAGACTCAATGAGACCACTGTATAGACCCAGCTGGAATCCCCCGCCTAGTCCTTTATTGCCCTAAGTGTCCAGAATTAAAAGAGCCAAGAAACAGCCAAGAAAGCAAATTCTAGTACTAGTTGCTGAGCTGCTGTGACAGAAAGAGCAATTAAGATAATCAACTCTGGGAATGTGTACTCAGACCTAAGTTAGAAATGTGAAAGGACAAATGGAAGGTCCAAGGGATTTAGAAGATTTAATAAAACCCTAGAACAATATAGTGAATGCACTGTAGTTAAAGAGCTGGAAAAATGCAGGCAATAAAGTAGAATATTTGTATTTGATATCATAGGTAGGGCACTTTAACCAGTGAGATGCTCTGTTACATTGCCATGGGAGGGTGGCTGAAGTGCAGTGAACATGGAAGTCACTGCAAGTGCCTAAGTCTAGGAACTAAGAAGCTAGGCAGGTGGAAGATCATCTGCATGGACTTGAAGACACACAGATGATGTGACTCACAAAGTTAAAGATAAAAACAGGCTGTACGTGGTGCATGCCTGTTATCCCATCTCTTTGGCAGGCCAAGATGGGTAGATCACAAGGTCAGGAGTTCAAGATGGTGAAACCCCGTCTCTATTAAAAATACAAAACTTAGCCGGGCGTGGTGGCGGGTGCCTGCAGTCCCAACTACTCAGGAGGCTGAGGCAGAGAATTGGTTGAACTAGTGAGGCGGAGGTTGCAGTGAGCTGAGATCGCACCACTCCACTCCAGCCTGGGTGACAGAGCGAGACTCCATACCAAAAAAAAAAAAAGATAAAAATAGTGTGTTTACCGTTGGAGGAAGGGGTCCATAAGACACAATTTAAAGTCATGGGGGGATGGAAATAGTTTTATGTTGGATCAGGAAGAAACAGAGCAGTTTTGATATAAAAATGAAAGAACAGGCCAGGCGCGGTGGCTCACGCCCGTAATCCCAGCACTTTGGGAGGCCGAGACTGGTGGATCACGAGGTCAGGAGATAGAGACCATCCTGGCTAACACGGTGAAACCCCGTCTCTACTAAAAATACAAAAAATTAGCTGGGTGTGGTGGCGGGCGCCTGTAGTCCCAGCTGCTGGGGAGGCTGAGGCAGGAGAATGGCGTAAACCCGGGAGGCGGAGCTTGCAGTGAGCCAAGATCCGGCGGCTGCACTCCAGCCTGGGCGACAGAGCGAGACTCCGTCTCAAAAAAAATAAAAAATAAATAAATAAATAAATAAATAAATAAATAAATAAAATGAACAGGTGGATGACATAAGGGTTTATGTTTTGGGTGGTGATCAAAGATGACAGAGGGAAATTAACTGGCATAGGGCTCTAAACAGATCCGGGATAAAGTTACTTAAGTACAGATGTTAATTGAGGGCTCACACAGGGTCAGAGGCCTGACATAGGCAGGGACAGGCATGATTTTCCAAGGTTTTATCTGTAGGGACTAGGGCAGACCCCTTACCCAGTCAGTACATTCTTCTTAAGAGAATCTGACTGTGCAGGGCTAAACATGATAGGGCATAGAGGGAATAATGATTCCCTCTCATCCCCTCAAGGAAATAACACAGCTAAATAGTTGCATCTTGCTACCTCTTCCTTTGTATCTCTTATACATTTACTACTGGAAAAACACTCTTATCTTTTCTCCTTCTTACTTCAGTTCCTTTAGAGTAAATGAACCTTAATCATGGCTATTAATTGTAAAACATGACTCAATAAAAAAATGAAAACTGGGAGATATGAAATGAAATTGGAAGTATTCAAACACCAATGCTGCTAACTTAAAAAGAAGTGAAAGTACTAAAAAGTTGCCTTCCGCACTGTTTACATCTATCTCTTCAACCTTTTCTAGTTAAAACAATTTTGTATTGACATCAATGTGTGCACCTTATTTGGATCCCGACTCAAACAAACTATAGAGAGGAGTGGGGGCAGAGATTGGAAGTTTGAACACTGACTGAATGTTGGATGAATTATTTTTAAAAATAAGATTGCTATAATTACCCATATTAGATAATCCTTAAAGTGATCTTGTCACGCTGTCTTGTTTATTTACTCATGTTTTAGAATTTGTGTATTCATTATAAGTATGAACTTTAGCTCAATTTTGATCTATCATTCTATTTAAACATCATATTTGACTAAAAAATATTGATATCCTAATTTAGTTCAAAGGTGACTTTAACTGTTTTAGCACTTTAGTAATGCTCTAGTTTAGAGACAAAATAGCATTAGACATTCATATTATGACTGTATCGTTTCCAAAATAATTTTTAAGTCAGTGGGAAAGATAGAGCTAAATAGATGAAGGGTTCAGATCCTCTGTGAGGCATTCATTATCAATTATGTAGAACTTTTTGCCCTTTTTAGAACACTCTTCCTTTTTGTTTTGGTTTTTTTGTTTGGTTTTGTTTGTTTGTTTTGTTTTTTATAGCACCTTGCCTTGCCACCCAAGCTGGAGTTCAGTGGCACAATCTTGGCTCACTGCAATCTCCACCTCCCAGGTTCAAGCGATTCTCATGTCTCAGCCTCCCCAGTAGCTGGTATTACAGGCATACACCACCACGCCCAGCTGATTTTTGTATTTTTAGTAGAGATGGGCAGGGTTTTACCATGTTGGCCAGGCTGCTCTTGAACTTCTGGCCTCAAGTGATCCACCCATCTTAGCCTCCCACAGTGCTGGGATTACAAACTGGGATTAAAGACGTGTGCCACTGCACCCAGCAGAGAACATGCTTTCTGACTTTACGTCTTAAGAGTCTTTGTTTTGTTGTCTAATTTATCTAGAATGGTTTCGCTTCCATTTTTTTCTAATCTTAAGTTGTCCAGACTCAAAAATTTATTGATGATCTTCTTCATTTCCCAATTTTGCTATAGTCATTAATTCATTAATTGCTCCTTTAGTAAATATTTGAGTTCTTATTCGTAGACTTCTTATTTGCATTCTTGTTAGTAATAAATACTAAACTGGAAAGTAGGCATTGGGTAGAGATGCAGAGGGGAGGGATACAGAGTAAATAAGATGGGGTGAAGTTCTGATCCTTGGAGTACTCGCCATGTAATGTGGTAGACATACCATATTCACATAATTAAGTTGCTTTGTGATAAGTTGTGGGATGGCTTCACATTTGAGGAGGTCTTGAAGAAAGGTTGCCAGGAAACAGTAAAGGAATTTCTAGACAGAGAATCAAATGTTCAGAGTTTTGGGGACATGCTATGTACGTGAACTGATGAATAGTTGATATAGGTCAAGCAGAGAATTGAGGGTGGAAAAGAGATATGTACTGGGGAGATTAGGTTTCCCTCTTCCTTCTCAGGCAGCACTTAATCTGTACAGGTAGAAAAGGCTTACTTCTTTCTTCAGCTGCCCATAATATTTGTTTTTCTTGCCTTCAGCCCATTTGTGTTTATGTACCTCTTATTTCTGTTTTTAAACTACTTAAGGGTAAGGACTCATTCAGGATCCCTTCTTACTCACATTTGGTTTCTTCTTAAGCGTTAGAAATTACACTTTGCTCATAGTAGGTTTTCACAATTTGTTAATACTTTGCACATTTGTGGATGCTTAATTTTAGTTCTTTGCATTTGATATGATCATTCTCTTTAAAATAATTTCTAACATATATATGCTCCTTGCCTTAATTATGTCATTTAATCCTCATTGTGACCCTGTGATGTTAAGCATATTATAATTCTCATTTTTTCAATGAATAAAGATAGCCACTCACCCAGGAGCACAAGTAGAAAGTAGTGGAGCTGGTATTGGAACACCAGTTGATATGATTCCAAAGCCCATGCATTTATGTTCAGTATGCATTAATCTAGTGGAGAGATAAGGATAAATACAGTTATAAAAGGATGAAGCAACTATAGCTGTGATAATCCTATTACTTTGACTAGAACTGCCAAACTACAGAAAGATACTTATAACCTTAATGGTTGAATGAGGATGAACAGCATGATATGTGTTGAAGATGACATGAGTCATTCTGAGATGGCATATCTGGGGAACATTGATTGATTTTAAATTAAAATTCTAAAGATGTGGAATCTACAAAATGTGGGCTAGTACAGTGTTTCAAATATCAAGGAAAATGCAAGTTAAGAAAATGAAAAGAGAATTTATTATGCACTTACCATGGAAGACACTAGACTCTCTGGAATCACGAGCTTAATTTTTTGGAAAACAAGCGTACTTCTGTGATAGGAGATGTTAATAGTTTGAAACTTACACACCCAATTCTTTGGGTACTGTGTCAAAAATGAGATCTTTTAACATTGTGAGGGGAGGTGAGTGGAAGAGAAAGTTTGTATCAAGGAAAGTAGAGGATAGACCAATGGAAGTATTCTAAGGTATCTTTATAGTTCCCATATAATCTGAATTCTTGCAGAAGCAACTTGGGTCTCTGTATATCTCCATGCATTTATACAGATTACTTCTTATTTTAGGCTGATGGGTGTTTACATATAGAAAGTATACTGATTTTCCACAATTTGGGACCTGAAAAATTTGAAGTAAAGTTGAAGAGAAAGTATCATTTGTTGATCTTGTTTGTATAGCATCACCTGGGTTAATTGATAAAATTGGCAAATGTTTCTTGCATTTTAAATTCAATTTCATTCTTTTTGGTTACCTAATAACACCTAGCAGTCACAGCTTTAACATACCCCAGGTTTCCTGATTTTGTTAATAGGTTTGTCTGTATGTGTATATATGTATATATATACCTGTTTTTTTAATCCTGATGATATTAACTTTAATACAACATTAGTAAATGTGCTGTTCTTAGTTAAGAACAGCTTTATTTCGTTATTTAGCTTAGTGTTAAAGTTTCATAAGCAGAATGAGATTAAAACAGTTAAATTAAGACTGTAATAATTAATATATATATGCTATGCTTGATTTTCCTGAGTTATTTTATCATTTTGCTTTAACAGTGGCAGTTCTTAGCTTTGCGCTTATCTGACACAATGGAAGATTTTTTCTTTTCTTTCCCTGAGCATTTGGCATGGTTGGTCACATATTTTCACTGTGATACTTATTCACTTACTTGGTCTCTTCTATGCCTTGAAAGATTATCAGCTTAGAGTTACAATTTGGTGTTCATTAATTTAGTTAGGTTCCCAGTATGCTTTAGTTTTCTAATTTTCTTGACAGAACTTTTCTGCCTTTAAAATAGTATTCGAGAATAAAATGTTATTGTATATATATATGTGTGTATGTATATACACATGCACACACAAGCTGTGCTTGTAATAATCTGTGAAATTATACTATATGAAAGCTGATATATTTTAATAGTGAGAAATTGGGGCTTTGGAGAAATTAACATTTTCATGAATGTTCATCTCTTTAGACTAAAATGTTTCTAAATTTTCACAGAACACTATTCAAGAGTGTGTGTGTGTGTGTGTGTGTGTGTGTTTGAGATGAAGTCTTATTGCCCAAGCTGAACTTGAACTTCTGGGCTCAAGGAGTCCTACCTTCTGAGCTTCCCAAGTAACTGGGACTACAGGCATGTACTACTATGCCCAGCTAAGTTTTAAAATTATTTTGTAGAGACGAGGTCTCTCTATCTTACTCAGGCTGGTCTCGAACTCCTGAATTCAAGCAATCCTCGTGTCTCAGCTTTCTGAATAGCTACAAGTATAGGCATGCACTAATGCACTACTGCACCCGGCTATTCAAGTATATTTTATTTTTAAACTCCAGCTGTCTGTTCATCAAATTTCTGCTTCTTGATAAATGCAATTTTATTAGGACATTGCATTTTGAAAATAATCTTATGGTAAACCAGTGTGAATTAATAATTTTCTACAACTGCAGAACAAAAGCAAAAAAGTATAAAGTTTCAGTTTATATAGAAACATATACAGAATTAATTTTATTGGCAATTATTACCATAGTTAGCAGTTACATCATTTTAAAATATCATTGTACATGCTGTTGACTGAGAAAGCACTTATGTTTGCACATTGACTTAAAAGAGATATAAGCTTTAAATATTGTCAGCCAGTTACCACATTGCTTCTTTATCACTAACTTTACCTGCATTACTTTTAACAATTGCTTTTCACATTGTTTTAATACTAATTTATGCTAAAAAATAGAATGTGCTAAAAAGAAGTGATATTGTTTTATGTAAAAAAGTCTGTGCCACTATGCTTTGTAAGGGAGAGAAACCATTGACCAAGTACTCTACAAATTCTTATATACATGGATGAACCAGTAAAGACATTTTTCCCCTAAAACATAGCACTTCAAAATGCTCTGCAATATGTTTTTCACTTTACCTAAAGAGAAAGGACCTTATTCACTATCCACTTTTAATTAGGGGGCAATTGGCTTTGGTTTTGGTTTACATTTATTTTTAGGCATATTATTTGACACTTTTTTAGGGTTTTATATGTCTTACATTTATAAGTTTCTTATATATATGATATATACACACATATATATATTTCTTACATATATATGTATATATGGATATGGAAATATAGAACTGGAGAACAGTAAATAAAGTCTCATTTCTAACATGACATAATTGATAGGTAATTTTGATGTTTCTTTTTTGTTGAAGTCTTAGTTGATCTTTTTTATTAACATTTTGAATGTCCGCTTTTTTGGTTCAAAATAACCTTCTATCATAATATTTACATAAGCAGTAAAATTGTGCAATTGCTACTCACTGGAAAGATTTAAATTCCAGATCAGATAAATGTAGATTGATAGCATGAGATAACTATGAAAATATGTATCATTTAAATTATCAGTAAAACATTTTGTGAAAATGTTGATTTTTCTGGGGTGTTTCTGTGAATTGATTGTTCCTTAACAAAACATTTTTAGACTTTGACTTAGAGATCCTAAATGCTCTGCATTTCCTAAATTTTGAGATGGAGAAAAGTAGGCCTGTCTTTTGATAAAATTGATTAAATTTTTATCTTTTGATAAAAAATTAATTGTATTATTTATGTTTTTCTTATCAAATTTGTTAGTAGCATTCAGAAATATTTCCAAATGATTTTTTTCCTACTTATAGAGGGAAGGAAAATTGAAAAAAAATGACTGAGACTTTTTGTTTTATTTTTTACTTTTTTATTTTTGTACTTCAAAAAGTGATAAGTTCACATAAACTACATGCCATTATTATTCATAATAATAATTGCATTTTCTATACAATCTACATCATTTCCATTTTTATTATAAAACAGCAGACTGGTTTCTGTCATAAAACAAATCTGGCTTGTATTAGAACAAATATGTCCTCATTTAAAGAATTTTAAGGTTTCTGTCTTGCATTGAGTATCTTAAGCTTTATAACAACGTCTGGCTCTTAATTTTAGTAAATGGCATGACACACTATATCCACGGAGAGCTTCTGACAAAAACTTACCAGACAGAATTTCTTCAGTGTGTTGTTTACTCAGATGGCTTCAGTTTCTCTTAGTAAAATAATAATTCTGTGTTGGTGCTAGAGTACAGAAAAATGTTGTTACTGTGCACGCATCTTCTGCAGATGATATCCTGTTCCCTTTCTTTGTTGATATTTTTCTTTCTTAAACTTTGTTGCTCAGAATATCTTTAATGCTAGCCAAGGAGTCAGGGATTTGGACGTATTTTCATGGACTTCCAAAGCTTTTTTCCCCCAGGTGAGTTAACTGTAAGGAACAATCATGTTTTATTCAGGTATTTCAGCATGTATAACAAGTTTTGTGTCTTTGAAACCTTTGCGTAAGATTAATAAAACCTTTTAACCAAAAAACGATCTATGTGAAGTGCTGCAATTGAGTTTTCTCCTTGCTCCTGCCAAAAAGAATGTATTATTAGTTTAAGTGATACTTCCACATGACTTCAAATTTGCTATATTTAGTTTATGACTGACTTTTCCAATGATTATATCTAAGATTAGTGTTTTCACAACTAACTTATTTAGGTGGCAGTGTCCTGGCCTTATGGCTCTTTTATTTTTTCTGCTGCCAACTCTTTCACGTTCCCTCTTTGAATGTTCATCTGAGAATGGGATGGGAATGGAGGGAGAGGATAATGATATTTCCACGAATTTAATATGCTGGTACCTGGGTCTTACATTTCAGTATTGAATAAAACATTTATTTTACTGTTGCTTGAGTGTGATAGGCACAGTTCTATGACTTTATGTCTGTCCATTTTTTATACTGTTTAGCACAAGAATTGGATAAACTTTGTTTTATACTTATTAATATAGTTTTATTACCTTTACAATAAAATATTGTTTTAAATTTTTAACAAGTTTTCATAATTGCCTTTCAGTGACTAGTTTGCAATTATAATTAGTTTTACCAAGGCTTAACTCCCAGTGTTACCCTGAATGATCAAAAGTTAGAATTATTGTTATAATTAATTAAATGCACTAGGAATATTATTAAATACCAATGAAATAGGGGTTTTTTGCTGAATCTGTGGATATTTGCTTTTTTATGTCACCATGTAATTTTTAAGAATCATTTGTGAGTAGGATTAAAACTTGCCTCTTCCAACTGTGAAATGGCATGATGTATTTATTTATTGACCATTTACAAATAGACATTTTAAAATGTTTACAGAAAATCTTGTGAGTGTAATAGCAAGTATTATGTAAAGTTTAGACCTGTGCTACTCTCAATTTTTATCTTGAGCGCTTTCTGTGTATTCATATAGGTTTGCACATATATAAATTCTTACAAATATATATGATGAGTATATAAAATATGTATTTTACATTTATTTTTGGTTGTAAATCTAAGCTTTTTGAGTGTTTAAAATTCTCATTTCCATTAAATTTCCAATATGTAACAAAAGAATATTGGTAAATAAACTATAATTATAGTAAATGTAAATTAATTGTTCTTAGTACATATTTGTATAAGTAAAAATTGGTTATTCATCACTACAGTGAGATTCACAAAATATGTGAAAGTTAATGGTGACTTTAACGTTTTCCCTGACCAGTCATGTGTGGAAATAACGAAGTAGCAGGTATACAGAATTCTTGAATCCACATATTTTTAAACCTGAGGATCTTGTTTTTAATATTCTGTGTATACTGTCTATATGAACATGTATACATATCTTTTCATATGAGGCTACTGGTAGGGATAGAACTATTTAATACAATTTTGTCTTATATAATGTTAGTTTTTAAATTTTTATTCTATTTATAACATTATTAAATATCAGTTTTAACCTAATGTTTGCATGTGTGTCTCTTTATGGTTATCTAGTACTCTATCTGAATATGAAATAAATTCTAGAGTTCATAGTACTGTATTTAAAAATGCAGTTTTAAATCTCTTTTAAAGGAGTAGTGATGGCAATGAGAACACCCAGTGTGGACCCTTTATTTGCATTTAGTTCCGAAAAAGAGAAAATATGGAAAGGTTATTATTTCTCTTTATTCCATTCACATAGGAAACAATTTTATCACAGCATTGCAATTTAACAGCAAATTTAGGGTAGGTTCTTTTCTTTCATTTTAGAAGTGACTCTTTTCAGTAATATAAATTTATGTTATATTTACTTAAATCCATGTTTAATTTCTCCTTTCTACTAAAAATATAGTCTTTTCTGTTACTAGCATTAATGTATCACTGCATAGTAATGGCTTAACAAATCTAGCAAGACATTTTTAGTTCTACAACATTAGAAAGTATACGTTGTTAAAATTTTATAAGCATCATTATTTCATTCATAATGAACAAATACCAAGATATAGCTATATTTTAATGCATATTTTTCATCATCTCTGCTTATGGATCAGTTTTCAGATTCTTCATACCTGTTTTCTCTATTTATAAATAAGTATTTCAACATGAGAAGAAGTGAATATTTAGACTTTTTTTTTTTAACCCATAACAATATACAATAATGCGGTAATAATGATTCAAAGTTATTCCCTTGTGGTTCACATAGTATAGTATTTTTATTTTTCCTACTGTTAAATTTAAACACTGCATTAAAGATAAAAGTAAAATCAAGAATGATTGTATTTCTCAAATTGTGTTGGGCAGAAGCCAGAGGTCGATTGGTTTCCTGCTATATTTTCTTGACTTCAACTTTATTTTAAATAGCATTTATTGTTGAAAAACAGATTCTTTAGTACCAATGACTAATTCTTCAGTTATCTTTAGTTATGTGGTTTTTTTTTTTATATACTGACAGTACTGTAGACTTGCTATAAAAGCTGTTAATAGGAAGGCTTTGAAAGTGATAATAGATTGTATTTTGTTTATTTTTCTTTCCTATTCAAATTTTCAGGAATCTAAAACTAATACTGATGACTTTTTCAAAGACATAAACTCCTGCTGCCCACAGGAAGCAACAATGCAAGAACAAGATATGCCATTCTTGCGAGGAGGGCCAGGCATGTACAAGGTAGTGAAGACGGGACCTTCAGGTCACAACATCAGAAGCTGCCCTAACCTTAGAGGTATCCCAATTGGAATGTTAGTTCTGGGAAACAAAGTCAAAGCAGTGGGAGAGGTATGGATTCTTGTAGCTTCATGACTTCTAAGATACTGATTTTTAATATAATACAACCAAAGCATC
>NC_037685.1:15934032-15992408 GCF_003255815.1 Theropithecus gelada | reverse complement strand
TCCCTCCTTCCTTCCCTCCCTCCCTCCTTCCTTCCCTCCCTCCCTCCCTCCCTCCTTCCCTCTGTCCATCTTTCCATCCGATATCTCTAGGGTATGTCCTATGCTGGAGAACAATTTCTGTCAGCAACATTCCCTTGCATGAGCCCTTCACTATGGCCTGGCGAGTGAGGTGTTCTGATTGGTCAGGCTGCAGTAACATGCCCACTTCTGGAGCTGGAAGGAGTTGGTTAACTTTTCCTGAAACATACGGACTGAGAAGTGGGAAAGAGGTAGTTTCAGAAAAGGAAACTATAGAGCTGTTAACAACAACAACCAAAAAAAAAAAGGAAAGGATGCTGGGCAGGCAGAAGTAATTTATATCTGCCTCTATATCCTTCTGATTCAGGTACCTTCACCATTCTAGAGATGGAATGGATCTTAGATCATCTTATAGTTGAGGGACTTGTGACTCCCTGAAGATGTATGAAAAAAAGGTCAGGCAGATGCTTAATATGTGCCTAGAGGCAGAGCACCTTTGCCTTCACCAGCTTCACACAGTGCATTTGACAAAATCAGCTAATAACCACTGATTGACTTCTTCCATTTTTCAGAGGAGGAAACCAAGGGCTCAGAAAGCCTAAATAACTTGCTTGAGGAGACACTGTCTAGCATTCATCTACAACCCCAGGGTTTGCAGAAGACCCTGGTCACCAGATACTCAGTTAAACACAGGCTTCCTGATCATTTGGGATATGGTACACAATATCTACGCCCTGGAGATTCGCAATGCATTTATGTATATTAGAAATTCTGAGAAAATTATCCTGAAGAAATCTACTTAACTCTATTTAACCCAGAAACCTATTTGAATACCTTCTTCACGAACCACTTGTATCATACTTTGGGAAACTGTGTGCTAGCATTTTGCCTTTCCTTTAGGCTATAGGGTGTCCCGTGGGTCCAGGTCAGGAATCCAGGACACCTAATTTACAGTGCCCTGTGCTCCCTATGTATCTGGTTCAGTTTCAGAAATTCCGGGACGCAATGGCTTTGTAGTTTATGGAAGCTTTGTCCCACTGCACTCTCCTGCCTTTACCATGCCTCATCGGCCACAGCAAAGCAGTTAGAGGAATGCTTCCAGCTCTACCTGGGAGAGAAATGAGGGCCACAATTCTGTGCTGGGGGCCTACTTGGGACTTGATAAGCTTCATGTGCCTGGGGCGCTCGTGTCGTGGGCAAGGTTAGTTTTGCTCTCAGTTCCTTTTGGGGCCACTGCCTGCTTTCTCCCAGGCCCCTTCCCTTTGGTATCACCCCACCCAGCTCTCAGCAGCAGTTCTCCAGGCCTTTCTTCTCTCTCATTACTTGTGAGTGTTCTCAGTCAACAACAACAGCAGCAGCAGCAATAACAATGCTGACTGGCAGCTTACTATAGGCCAGGAACTGTTCTAAGCATTATAGATGTGTTAACTCCTTCAGTCTTCAAAGCAACGATGCTCTAGGTACTTATTTGTTCCCATTTTATAGAAGCTGATTCATATCACATTTTATGCCCAGGGATTTGCACAGCTCTGAGGATATAGCAGAGAACACAGCAAACACATGACTATAGTTGGATTTATTCCCTTGGGGGCAGTTGTCTAAGGTGACCACCAGTTAATATAATATCCCAGAGACTGTGCATATATTAGTGGGCACTGGCAGTGTGCTCCTCCCCCGAAGAGCTCTGTTTTTATCAATTGTCTTGGGAAGATAGATGTCTTGAACTTAAGAATGAATCCAATGATCCTAAGTTTAGGCCCTGAGAGGATGATGGGAAGGTGACCTTGGACTAGGGAATCTTTTATCCCCACTAAAAGCAGACCATTCAGGTGACTGTCTACTATGGACCTGCCTCTCACACGCCATCCATCTCTTCCTTTTTTCTACTTAAGAGAAACAAGCATGCTTTACAGCAGGGACGAGAGAGAGAGAAAGAGAGAGGAGGAAAATGCTCATGAGTCTATTTTTGCCAAGACTTCTGGCCTATGAGAAAACTTAGGCACTCCTTTCAGTTTCCTAGTTTGTCACGGTTGTGTTTCTGCACACGCGTGTCCCCTGTCTGTGCTCTTTCCCTGTGCTCTTCTTGTTCCAGAGAGGAGCCCAGTGCCCTTATGTTACCCTGACCCCTGCAGTTCATATGAAAGGGTTAGTGCAAAATGTATTCGCTTTCCCAAAAGTTCTTACATTTCAAATAAGCACTTGGGCTTCGGCATAGGAATGTGGGGGGTGGGGACTTCGTTCAGATGAACTGGAATGTTTTTCTCACTGTCTCTGCCATTTTTTTTAGATTGTTCATGTTTGGCAGAGTCTAGAGATTTTAATGCAGCTGCTATGTGGTTGTGAGTCTTTAGGCTCAGAAATCAGATTAAGAAGGGAGGGGAAGAGAAGGGCATCTGGTAAGCGCAGGACTGGCAGTGATCGGCTGGGGTCAGTGAGGGCTGGGGGCAGAGGCAGCCACCAACGGCCAGTTCCAGAATAGGGGGAGGCAGAGGAGATTTGGAAGGTCTCTAAGTTGCTTGACCTATATAGGCATATTATAAGCCATATTATTGAAACCAACAAGGCAGACAGTGTCCTATAAATAGCGAACTGATAGTTCACTATGGAGGAAAGTTGCTAGGTTGCTACTCTGGCAGAAAACTAAGGAAAAATATTATGAATTGAATTGTGTTTCCCCCCATGCCCCCAAAAACGATATATTGAGGTCTTAACCTCCTAGTACCTCAGAATATGACCTTATTTTGAAATAGAGTCTTCAGAGAGTGAACCAGGTTAAAATGAGATTAAGAGGGTGGGCCCTAAACCAATCTGACTGCTGTTCTTATAGAAAAAGGAACTATGGACACAGAGACAGACAAGCACAGAGGGAGGGTGATGTGAAGAGACACAGGAGGATGCCAGGTGAAGGTGGGGGTAGAGATTAGAGCGATGCTGCCCTAGTCAAGGAACTTCCGAGCTGCAGAAGCTGAAAGAAGTAAGGAAAGATTCTTTCTCTATAGCAGGGGTCCCCAACTCCCGGGCCACTGGCTAGTACTGGCTGTGGCCTATTAGGAACTGGGCTGCACAGCGTGAGGTGAGCAGCAGGCGAACGAGTGAGTGAAGCTTTATCTTTTAAGTACAGCCACCTCCCATCACTCACATTGCCGCCTGAGCTCTGCCTCCTGTCAGATCTGCCCTGCCAATAGATTCTCAGGAGCGAGAACCCTATTGCGAACTGTGCATGCGAGGGATCTAGGTTGCATCCTGCCTATGAGAATCGGATGCCTAATGATCTGTCACTGTCTCTCATCACCCTGAGATGGGACCATCTAGTTGCAGGGAAATAAGCTCAAGGCTCCCATTGATCTTACATTATGGTGAGTTGTATGATTATTTTATTATATATTACAATGTAATAATAATAGAAATAAAGTACACAATAAATATAATGTGCTTGAATCACCCCACAACCATCCACCCTTTTCCGGCCCATAGAAAAATTGTCTTCCATGGAACTGGTGCCTGGTGCCAAAGAGGTTGGGGACTGTTACTCTATAGGTTTTAGAGCAAGCCCGGCCAAGCTGACCCCTTGATTTTGAACTTCTGGCCTCCAGAACTGTGAGACAATAGATTCCTCTTGTTCTAAGTCACCCAGATGGTGGCACTTTGTTGCAGCAGTGCCACTTAGCCTAGTGCAGCTAGGAAACCAATATAAGGAAAGAAGGTAATTATATTTGCTGAGACTTCCTAGGTGCCAGGCACCATGAGAAGGGCATTGCATATTCAGTGCTTCCTTTTATCATCATGACAGCCCTGGGAGGTAAACTTTGTTAGGAGGTTAAGGAACTACTCAGGGCACATAATGAGTACACAGCAGATCCTGAGGTTTTAAATCAAAGCTGGAGTTTCCTGAGCTCCTCTCAGCACATTCCCCACACCGCAGCAATCCATGCCCTGGGTGGTGGTAATGGAATTGATGGTTAACCTGGGAAATTTTCAATGTGGGGCTACCCTGGGAATTTCGTCTGAGACCTTATTTCTTAATCATTACGATGCTCACCAGCCTCTTATTTGTTCATCTCAAATTGTCATCCTCTGCTCTATGACTCCTGTTTGAAAATTTCTGTTGCATCTCACTCCAGTTTTCCACATCTACCTCCCTCCATCTCTCTGGAGTTAGTGTCTCCTGAATCAGTTCCTAGCCTGGCTCAGGCCACATGAATTTCAGGAATTGTTTAGGAAAACAGAATTTGATTTGGGTGTCTCTAATGGCTTTGTCATTCCTTGTACTAACATTTAAACTTCTAAGGGTCCGATTTCAGTTGTAGGAAAGTCTAACCTGGGATGGAATGACTTAGGATCACTAGCCTCATTATTGTCATCAGAAAGAATTGGTTTACTGCATTAAGCCTGGTTATTTTCTGGGAATGGAGCATAGTAAGTTAAATAGGCATGACCCTCATCTACATACATATTTCCATGACTAGCCTTTACATTACACAAATAATTTAAAGTAGACTAAAGAAAGTATACACAATAAAATAGTGAAGTCTAAACTTGGCAAATAGTAGAGCCAAGAGGTAAAGCATATTTGAGTAGATGTCCAGGTAGGAAGGAAATAGAAAATGCACATACGGTAAGTGTATCAGAGGGCTGAGATCCAGACCTTGTTGGAGAGGGTATAGCTGTGGCTGACCGGATGGCAGAAAAGTCCCTGTGATACTGTGCTGACAGAATTATCTAGAAATTAGCCCTCAGGAACTTGGTAGTAATCTGCTTTCCAGGGTGTTGGAGACAGCTGTTCACAAGGAGGTATCTCACCAGAGGAACTCTGCTACAAATCTGCCCGAGGGGCTGTTGGGGGAACTGCTCGCTGCTGGGTGATGTTGGCCACTGTACCTCGTGGGACCTGAGCCCTGGAGAAGCTGCTCCACTGCAGGTGTTGGGCTCTGGGAAGCCACATGTGCTGTGCTGTGTTGGAGGAGGACCCTGGAGAAGCTGTGAAGCCTGCAGGAGCCTGGAAGGCATGCAGAAAAACCAGGAAACTAAATCCTTTCCTTCTGTGATGCCTCTCCAGAGCCCTCTACTGACAAAGTTTAACATCATGCCAGATGACAAACGAAAAACACTTAAAGGGCCCCAGCTTCATCCATGTCCCTGCAAAGGACATGATCTTGTTCCTTTTTGTGGCTGCATAGTATTCCACGGTGTATATGTACCACATTTTCTTTATCCAGTCTGTCATTGATGGACATTTGGGTCGATTCCATCAGAGAGAAGTATTGGTAAGCTTTCTTCCATTGAACAATTCTCCATATTAAAATAAAATGTTTTGTGGAAATTTGCTTTAAAATTTTTAGAATATACCCTTTCTGTAGAGATCATGATTAAGTTTGCATTATAAAATGGAGATGTCTCAGTAACTAGCTAGTGGTTAAGAGCACTGTCTCTGAAGCTAGTCTGCTTGGGTTCAAATCCTGGTTCTGTCCCTTATTCTGTGTGCCCTCAGCTGAGTTACACAGGCTTCCCATCTGCAAAATAGGAATAAGGGCATTCACTTGATGGAGTAGTCATAAAGATTTATAGATCTCAGAAGGTACCTAACACATCATCAGCACTATTCAGATAAAAACCAGTGCTTCCAGATTAATAAGAGAAGCTGAAGAGTCATATATGTTTCTGCCAGTGTGTTTGCTTGAAGAATTAACCGCTGACTTGTTTATCCCTGGCTCCTCTAGTAAACTACCTTGAACACAGTATGCAGAGCCTGAACTTTAAACTCAGGGTTCCTGGTGATTTGGAATCTCTAGCAGAATAAAGGAAATGAAGTGAGTGGACAGATAGGCAGAAAGGAAGATGGAAATGCAGAGAGCAATAGGGTATCCACTGTGGTTTAGTGCCTGAAGCAGAGTGGAAAGCGAGAAAGGTCCCGTGATCAAGGATGGGAAGCAAGAGCAGGAGCAGAGAGGAAAGTGGGAATCAGAGACAGGTAAGGCTTGACCCCTGCCCACTCCTCCTCTGTCCTCTTTGTGGATAACACACATTGCATACCCTAGCTGGGTGCCAGCTGATATGGTTTGGATTTGTGTCCCCACCCCAATCTCATCGTGGAGCTCCCATAATTCCCACATGTTGTGAGAGGGGCTGGGTGAGAGATAATTGAATTATGGGGGCGGGTCTTTCTTTTGCTGTTGTCATGATACAAATAAGTCTCACGAGATCTGATGGTATTGTAAGGGGGAGTTACCCTGCACAAGCTCTCTTTGCCTGCCACCATCCACTTAAGATGTGACTTGCTCCTCCTTGCCTTCTGCCATGATTGTGAGGCCTCCTGAGTCACGTGGAACTGTGAGTCCAATTAAACCTCTTTCTTTTGTAAATTGCCCAGTCTTGGATATGTCTTTATCAGTAGCATGAAAATGGACTAATACACCAGTCTACCACAGCAACATTTTGCCAACGATTCAGTTGGCTTCTGATATGGTTACGCTGTGTCCCCACCCAAATCTCATCTTGTAGTTCCCACAAATCACATGTGTTGTGGGAGGGACCACTGGGAAGTAATTTAATCATGGGAGCAGTTACCCTCATGCTATTCTCTTGATAGTGAGTTCTCACAAGATCCGATGGTTTTATAAGGGGCTTTTTGCCCTTTTGCTCAGCACTTCTCCTTGCTGCTGCCATGTGAAGAAGGATGTGTTTGCTTCACCTTCCACCACAATTGTAAGTTTCCTGAGGCCTCCCCACCCCTATGGAACTGTGAGGCAATTAAACCTCCTTCCTTTGTAAATTACCCGGGTATGTCTTTATTAGCAGCATGAGAACAGACTAATACAGCTTCACAGGCTTGCTTTCTCACTTTTTTATTCTGCCAGAAGACTCTAAGAGGGAGAAAGCCATCTGGATGCATTTACCAAAATAAGTTTACTTTTATTTTGAAGCAGAAATCTCAGTCAAAGGAGCAAAAGACCAGGGCCAGTTTCCAAGGTCTAGAAAGCTACAGGGACCTGGACTTCGTGGCCTTTTGTGGGAATGGTTGGCGGAAATGACTTCTCTAGGACAAAGCTCCTGGGTGGAGTCCCAGAACTTGCTCTAAGCAGACTCCAGGAAGAGCACAATCAGAGAAAGCCCAGGAACCAGCCCACCAGCTAAACTGCTGGTCTGGGAGAAGTCAGTAGTAGTGCTGACTTCATCAGGGATCTAGAAACAGCAAAACAATGCTTAGGCCTTAAGGCATAAGAATGGAGCATTCCTATTTTATTTTTTTTCCTCTATCAAATATATTCTTTAAATAATATTTTTATTGCAATAAAATATACATAAGATAAATTTTGTATTTTAACCCTTTTTAGAGTACACTTCAGTGGCATTATATATATTCACATTGTTGCATAACTATCACCAGAACTTTTTCTTCTTCCCAACCTTTCTTTCCTTCCCAACCTGAAACTCTGCATCCATTAAACCCTCACTCCCTATTCCCCTCTCCTCCCATTCCCTGGCAACCATCACTGTGATTTCTGTTTCAGTGGATTTTACTACTCTAGGAACCTCAGTGATATTGTTTGGAAGTTTGTACCCTCCAAATTTCTTACTGAAATGTGCTGTTGGAGGTGGGCCTAGGGGGAGGTATTTGGGTCATAGCGGCTGACCCTTCATGAATGGCTTTGCGCTCTTCTTGCAATAATAAGCGAGTTCTCACTTTATTAGTTCATATGAGAGCTGGTTGTTTGAAAGACACCTGGCACCTCTCCCCAGGTTCTTGCTTTCTCTCTCACTGTGTGACATGCTGGCTCTTCTTTGCCTGTTGTGATTGGAAGCTTTCTGAGGCCCTCACCTGAATGGATATAGGGGCTATGCTTTTTGTACAGCCTGCAAAATTGAGAGGTGACATGCCAGCAGCCCTAGCTCGCGGGGCCTCCTCGGGCCTTGGTGTCCACTCTGGCGGTGCTTGAGTAGCCCTTCAGCCCGCTAGGGCACTGTGGTAGCCCCTCTCTGGGCTGGCCGAGGCCAGAGCCCTCTCCCTCTGCTTGCAGGGAGGTGTGGAGGGACAGACGTGGGCGGGAACCGTGGCTGCGCGCGGCGCTTGCGGACCAGCGCGAGTTCCTGGTGGGCGTGGGCTCCGCGGGCCCACACTGGGAGCTGCTCGCCGGCGCCGCTGGCCCCGGCCAGTGAGTGGATTAGCACCCGGGCCAGCAGCTGCAGCGTGTGCGCGGGGTCCCCCAGCAGTGCCGGCCTGCCAGCGATGCGCTGGAATTCTTGCGGGGCCTCAGCTGCCTCCCGGCGGGCACGGCTTGGGACCTGCAGCCCGCCATGCTGGAGCCTCCCCTGCAAGCCGTGGGCTCCTGCGCAGCCTGAGCCTCCCGACAAGCGCCGTCCCCTGACCGCTGGCGCCAGGTCCCATCAACTGCTCAAGGGCTGAGGAGTGCGGGCGCATGGCACAGGACTGGCCAGCAGGTCAGCCTGCAGCCCAGGTGCGGGATCCACTAGGTGAAGCCAGCCGGGCTCCTGAGTATAGTGGGGACTTGGAGAACCTTTATGTCTAGCTAAGGGATTGTAAATACACCAATCAGCACCCTGTGTCTAGCTCAAGGTTTGTAAATGCACCAATCAGTACTCTGTATCTAGCTAACCTAGTGGGGACTTGGATAACTTTTCTGTCTAGCACTCTGTGTCTAGCTCAGGGATTGTAAATGCACCAATCAGCACTCTGTCAAAATGGACCAGTCAGCACTCTGTAAAATGGACCAATCAGCAGGATGGGGTGGGGCCAGATAAGGGAATAAAAGCAGGCTGCCTGAGGAGCCCCTGGCAACCTGTTTGGGTCTGTTTCAACGGTGTAGCAGGTTTGTTGTTTTGGTTTTTACAAGATAGTTTGTTGTTGTTCATTCCTTGGGTCCATGCTGCTTTTAAGAGCTGTAACACTGCAACACTCACCGCAAAGGTCTGCAGCTTCACTCATGAAGCCAGTGACATCATGAACCCACTAGCAGGAATGAACAACTCCAGACTCACCACCTTTGAAGCTGTAACACTCACTGTGACGGTGTGCAGCTTCCCTCCTGAAGTCAGTGGGACCACAAACCCACCAGAAGAAACTGCTGACACATCTGAACACTTGAAGGAACAGATTCTGGACACACCATCTTTAAGAGCTGTAACACTCACTGTGAGGGTTTGTGGTTTCATTCTTGAAGTCAGTGAGATCAAGAACTCACCAAATCTGAACACAGAATCATGAGCCAAATAAACTTTTTAAAACTAATATAAATTACCGAATCTCAGCTGTTCCTTTATAGCAATGCAACTGGACTAACACATTATATAAGCAGACTCATACAGCGTTTGCCCTTTTGTGACTAGTTTAATTCTTTTAGCACAATGAGGTAGCATGTGTTAGAATTTTCTTATTTGAAAGCAGAATAATATTCTTTTGCATGTATATATACCACATTTTGTCCATCCACTCATCTGATGATGGACATTGGGGTTTTTTCCACCTTTTGGCTGTTGTGAATCGTACTATTCACATGGGTGTATGATTATGTGTTGAGTCCGTGCTTTCACTTCTTTTGGGTGCTGGATCCTATTGTAATTCTAAGTTTAATTATTTGTGGAACCACCATAGTGTTTCTGAACACGATTTTAAATAAACCTTTTTTTAATGGAAATTTTAAAAGACTACAAATAGTAAAAATAAAATGAATTCTGTGCACAACATCAGGTTTCAATAGTTTAGGATAATTATTTGATGTGTAGGGTGGATCAGTTTATTCAACAAGTATTTATTGAGCAGTTAAGTACTGAATGATGCATTTGACATGATTCCTATCAGCTGAGGCGATGCTGGGTGGTGGTGATGAAAATCTGCAGCTCCAGTGTCCTGCCGTGGCAGCATGGCTGATTAATGGTGCCAGCTGGCTTTCTGGGCTTGCCATCATGATTATGCTGAATACATACTTTCAGTGGGCTGTTATCAGCCAATAACTGAGTATGTTGCTGGCCTATTCCTGTGAGATGCAGTACTCCTCCAACAGTGACTTTGGCTCAGTGACTTTTCATTGGCCTGGCTGGATCTTTCTTAGAACTGCTCTGTGATCTGAGAGTGTACTCAATTTTTCTTTCTTCCCACTCTCCTTTCAAAGGAGTCAGACCTGCCTCAATCTCCAGTCTCTTCTCACCTTCTCCAGCCTAATCCTTGATCCCATAACCCTTCAAGGTGTTTCTCCCAGTAAATCTCCTGCACGTCTAATCCTGTCTGCTGCTTGAAGAACCTGAACTAACGCACCTGGGCTTGGGGATTTGAATAAGACTACCTTGAGCCTTTTATTGCAGACACAGTGGAAAACCCAACTCCATCATCAAGATTTCTGCAAGTTCTGGATCACTGATGTCTTCGTTCTGGCTCCAAATTATAAGCCCCTGAACTCCCACATTCAGTTCTGTCTCATTTCACACAGCCTCTCTCTTCCCTCTCATTCATCTACACTCCTGGCTCTCTTTCCTTGATTTCTTCCCAAACAAGTTACCACAAGCCCTTTGTGTGTGTCTCAGGCTTTACTTAAGTTTTGGGTCCTTTTCACATGTTAGAAGTGAAGACAGTTTGAACTTAAATATGACTCATTCTTGTTTTCGGTGTCCTTTATCCCCTGTCACTAGGAATTTCCCACTGCATTGCCCATCTGTGAGCTGAAATCTTTTTTTATGTTGACTACTTTTCCCCATTCAGCCAACTTACTTTTCACTGCTTAAGCCACCCTCTAAATGCATGTGTACATTTCATACCGAGGAATTAGCTTTCTCTTAGTTTTTCTTTCCAGTCAATCTTTGGAACTTTCCTGCCAAAATTTATCAAGGTATTTCCTAACCAATAACAATTTCCTAAGTGGTCTCCTGAATGCAATTAAAATAGGTGTTTTTTAGCTGCACTACATGTAAACATAGATAAAGACCAAGGTGAAGTAGCTACTGTGATAGAAATGTCTAGTGGGTAGCATGAAGGAGAGGACATTCGATTTGAAATGGAGGTGGGTGAGGTGGGCTATGCCATAAGCAGGGAGCCCAGCTGGAACCCCATTTGTTGCAGTCGACTAGAGGGAGGCAGCAGGAGCTGGAGAGGAGTGGAAGTGGAGGTACTGAGGAAGCGGCAATGTTAAAAAAAAAAGAAAAAAAAACTGTTATTGTCAAAGAGCTAAGTCTTATGTAGCATTTATTATGTGCCTTTCTAAGTGCTTTCCATATAACTCAGTGTGTCCTTCTAACAGAACATATTACTGTGCCCACTTTACAAAGGAGCAGAGTGAGGCACAGAGTGGGCGATTAAGCAACTTGTCAAATTTATAGAGCTGATAAGTGGTGGAGTTGGAATTTGGACTTAGGCTGGCTCCAGACCCCGTCGATCTTCCCCACTCCTCTCCCTTTAGCTCTAAGACCATGGGGCAGGCCTGGTAATTGTTTGAATGTGGGTGTCAGAGAAAAGGAATGGTCAGAGTTCATTATCTTAGAAGTTGGCACACTAACCTTTTCACCTGACCTCAAATGCAGGAATAGAAGCATCATTACTAATGCATACTTTAATGTAAAATATAGCAGTGAATATTTATAGCAAGCCAATACCATTTATGTAAGCAGATGCAGTGAATGATGTGAGTGTTATTTATCTTTTGTAATACTATGTACAGAAAAATGATGGGTATTTCTGAATTTGAGTGTCATGCATCTTTTGATGTCCCCATTCCTTACAGCTCATAACTCAACGTTTTCCTGAGTTGTAATAAAATGTCTTCACTATAAAATGTCATCCTTCACCTGCAATTATAACAGAATAAGAATATGTGAGTGAAAAAAGCACATTTTTATTCTTTTCCAGTTCTCATCTCTATGAGCTTGGAATAAAATAAAAAGAAGAGATGGTTGAAATATGAGTCTATGGATTGATTTCGGTGTCCCCTTTCTAAAGCAAGCCAGAAGGTGTTCATATTAAGGTAGATGTTCTTTATAAAAATGTACAGTTTCTTCAAAGATTGTAAGTCATTGACATACAATTGCATACTCATGTAAAGTTAGCTTAAAAGTAAAAAGACTTTCAATTTATAAATTTTCTGTGCTATTCCTTTAAAGCCTTATTTATTCTTCCTGAAAGCACTCAGTAAAACATGATTGCAATAAAAAATGAATGTCCTAAATGCAAGATGGAATCAGGGCAACAGCTATTGGTCTGGCATGTGCAAAATATTGACTAAATGCATAGCATAAGCTATTTGTATTCTTTATTCACAATCACTTAAGTCTAAGTGTTTAGAAACTAAAGGTAATTTTTGATTTATGTATACAACCTTCTGAGGGAAGAGTTTCTGAGCATTTGAAAAGATATATTTATAGGACTGAGTACATTCTGGGGAAGTCCCATGCTGGTGTGCAAGTGTCTCTGTAGTTTTTATCTTTATTATTTCCATCCTGTTTCATTCTCAGACCGTGGGCTATGGATGTTACTATTCAGTGACTGAGGCCCCAAACTATCATCCTGACCCTGTTCAGTGGGCTTGACAGTGGGATACAGAGCACACACCAAAGGCAGGGAAGCCAAGACACGCAGCCGGCTCATGTGGTGAGTGGGCTCCCTGCACTGGCTTCTCCAACTTGGAGTCATGCTTAGGACATCATAAGGGAAACCAGTAGTCCCTTGCACCTGCTGTGAAGGTTTCGTTGACTTCTTTCTCCAGTCTGTCAGTTTGGCTCTGAGCTTGGTGAATGATGACTCAGCGATGGTTGGTTCCCTGTGTGGGAAGCAGGCAATGCTTCGGTTTGCTAACAGGTGCTTCTTCCTGAAGCAGTTGCCTCCTGCAGCTTCTGAGCCTCTTCTGCCATGTCATTCAGTGCAGTGGGAGTGAGGAGGCAGTAAACACGTCTATGCACTACCAGAGAAAACCAGTACATAGAGACTCTGCCACTCATGTCTACTAAGTTCTCTATTGCAGCTTGTTGGGCAATCTTTATGAACATTTTCAGTGAAGCACTCTGGATGCTTTTATAGGAAAGAGCCCTGCAGGCCATTATTCAAGCATTATTATCACCATTACCATCACCATCATCAACGTTGTCATCAGCATAATCTTCACTGTAGAAATTAAAAATTCATTAAATAGTTAATTCTGGATGATTTTCTGTTTGATACTGAATCAAAAATTAAACAGTCTAGGTTCTTTCTGTCAAGGATTATGACTGAAGACAGACACACTCATATGGGCATACATTTATAGGTATTACAGAAACAGAAAACCAACCTGATATCAGCTAACATGAGTAGCTCATTTAAAAGTGGATTCCTGATTGGATTATCAGAAAGAAAACTTTTAGGAATCTCAAGGAAAAGCAGGTAACTTGTCTCTAGTTAGTATTTCAGGGATACAGGACAGTAGTAATGTCTATCTTTGCTGAGTCTTGGTGATTAAGAAGAGTGTGGGTGGGTGTAGAACAGGAGTTTCTATGTGTGCAGCTTTAGAGGGAGGATGAATGAGCTGATGATTGAGTTTTGGCCAGCTATACTTGAGATGGGTAGAAGGAGTAGCACCTTGGAAAGAATTCAGGTTAACGAGTCAGGCCAGGATCTGAGTAACAGCCCCATTACCAGCTGTGAGATCTGAGGCAAATCATGCAATCAGAATTTTTTCACTTCTTTTTATTTATCTGTAAAATAGGGATAGTAACATCTTTGCCTGATGTATTGGAGATCCCTAGCATGTACCACAAAGAGTAATTATTATCTTGGTACATAAGAAGGGACAAGACAAATAACAACATCTGAAGGACCCACATCAAAAACTTTGGTGGCTTGGCAATGAGATATTATCTCACACTACTCAGAGTGCCTATTAATCAAAAGTCAGAAAACAACAGATGTAGTTTAGGCTTCGAAGAGAAGGGAATGCTTATACATTGTTGGTGGGAATGTGAATTAGTTCAGCCACTGTGGAAGGCAGTTTAGAGATTTCTCAAAGAACTTAATATATAACTACCATGGGACCCAACAATCTCATTCCTGGATATGTACCCAAAGGAAAGTAAATTGTTCCACCAAGAAGACACACGCACTCCTTTGTTCATCACAGCACTATTCACAATAGAACGACGTGGAATCAATGGTGCCTATCAATGGTGGACTGGATAAAATGTGGTACAGATACACCATAGAATACTATTCAGCTATAAAAAAAGAGTGAAATCATGTGTTTTTCAGCAACATGGAGGCAGCTGGAGGCCATAATCCTAAGTGAATTAACACAGGAACAGAAAACCAAATACTGTATGTTCTCACTTAAAAGTGGGAGCTAAACATTGGGTATTCATGGACATAAAAATGGCAACAATTGACTAGGTGCGGTGGCTCACCCCTGCAATCCCAGCACTTTGGGAGGCCGAGGCGGGCAGACCACAAGGTCAGGAGATCAAGACCATCCTGGCTAACACGGTGAAACCCCGTCTCTGCTAAAAATACAAAAAATTAGCCAGGAGCAGTGGTGGGTGCCTGTAGTCCCAGCTACTTGTGAGGCTGAGGCAGGAGAATGGCGTGAACCCAGGAGGCGGAGCTTGCAGTGAGCCGAGATCACGCCACTGCACTCCAGCCTGGCCGACAGAGCAAGACTCCGTCTCAAAAAAAAAGGTAACAATAGACACTGGGGACTCCAGAAGAGGGGAGGAGACAAAGGGACAAGGTTTCAAAACTACCTATTGAGTACTATATTTGCTATTTGGATGATGAAATCATAGAAATCCAAAACTCAGCATCATGCAATGTACCCCCATAACAACTTCCACATGTAGCCCCCGATTCTGAAAAAAGAGGAAGAAAATGATTAGTGGCTTGGATTCTTCATGAGTATGCATGTCCTGACGGTGGTGTGGCCCCAGGTTAAAATGTAGGCTTTGTGCTACAAGTAGATCCGCAATCTAAAGATGGTAAATTAAAAAACTTCAAAACTCTGTATTAAAATGAATTAATATGGATTGTTTCTGCCATAGGCACAGAACTCTATGTCCCACTGGCCTTTGAACAGTGGCTGTGGAGGCAGCAGGACAGGGATCTTTGCAGATGGAGGTAACCTTAAAGTGCTCCACACTGTATCTCTGCATTTTGTCTGCCAGTGCTGAACCACAGCTTCCCTTTTATAAGTTTCCAGCTGGTTCCACAGTAGCTGAAGGCTGCCCAAGCTGCAGGAGAGAGGCTCTGGGATCCAGAGGACTTTGCACCAGAGGAGTGAGCTGAGGCTTGTTCCTGCCCCACAGCATTCAGCTGGCACAATGCCATGAGGATCTACCTTCAGAGCAGCCACCAGGTGCCTTGTGAGAAATGTGTGCAGAACAGACAAAAGTTGCACAATTTCTGACTTAGAAAACCCTTAGGCTAAAGGTTCTCAAACTTTTCCACCCCAAGATCCTCTGTCCTTCCTTTCTCTTCTCACCCCTTGCACAAGGAGACAGTGAGGAGGAGTAAGCATGGGGTCATTCGGAGACCCAAATTCTAATCCTGGCTCTGTCCTGTGTCATCTTTGGGTCCCCACTACTCCTTCAAAGCTTATGATCTCACCAGTAAATGAAGAAGGCAGACAGAGGTTCCTCTACATTTTAATGCCTGGGACATAAACTCTAGGGGTAGGTAGAACTATGGCCCTATGTGGCTCTGCACACAAAGGCCGTGGCACCCCATGGTGGCCCACATGCTTGGGTGCATGTGCTCAGGTCTGCGCTGTTTTGTTCCTCTTCTCTCCTGAGAGCCCCTGTGGCTTTCCGTTTTCCACCCACCTTCTGTGTAGAGCAGAGGGTGCAGAGAGAGCTCTCGCTCAGGAAGGAAGTGAGAGGAGTCAGAGTCTGCAGCAGGAATTGGAAACTCTGGGTCACTTTGGGAGGGTGGGGATGGTGAAGCACCAGAAAGTTTTACATTCATTTCTATTTGCCTGATGCAAATGAAAACCAGGTCGCTAGGAGCCAGACGCCATCCAATAAACATTGTTTCTGGGACAGGAATTGGGGTGCTTTACTTCCAGAAAATTCCACTACTCTGCTTTGGGACTTTTGCATGAAATCTTTCAACACAGCATGGTTGGCTCAAAGCTTGGCATGGTTCCTTAGCCAGTGGCCTTCCTGCAGGGCTGGTCAGGCTGCCAAAAATGGCTCATTGTGTTTTGGGACAGTGGGGCTTAGTGGAACCTATGATCTCATTCTCACACTTTCCTCTTCACAGTCCACATTGGAACAATAAATCTCATACCCAAGATGGGGCTAAAGAGGCTAAAATGAGAGCTGGGTCAACACATGGAAAATGAAGTAATGAAGTAGGAGAATTGTTATAAGAAAAAACTGCATCAATGTAGCACCTTTGTTATCTGGATATCCCAGATGAAACCTCCAGAAGGACTTGATTTCTTGCATAAGACACATCTAAGGCAATGAGATTATGTGGTCCATCGTATACTCTGCCTGGCACCTAGTGATGTATGTTCAATGGAGGTAAAAATGCAGAATATGCTCAGTAAGTTTTTTTTATGGTTTCTTAGAAAGGACTGCCATCCTTAGCACTTGGCATGTGAAGCAGCAGATGGAGTCACAACATTCCCATGGGAGTAAGGGCATGTGCAGAGATTTCTTTCTTACTCCAGTGCATTTATTACTGAGACATAGGAAGGACTATGGAATGTGATGCCTTTGCTCATCACTACTCAAGACTCAATTCAGCCAAAATGCTCCTGTTCGAGAAGTGAACTTAGACAGTTCCTTTAATGAGGCAAGAAAGAGAAATTCCAATTTTCTCCCTGAGCTCAATGCAGCCTGTCTCAAGGGCTGAGGTCCGGATGTTGAGCTGGGCACTGACTTGGATTTGGGAGGAGCAGTGTCAGCAGATCTGGAGGCTCAGCCCTAGATTGGAAACAGATGCCATGAAAGCAGAACGGAATCCACTCTGAACAAGCCCTTGGCTGCTGCCACAGCTCACATGGTCACCATCTGCTACAGTAATGTCCCCACCATGACACACTCCCTGCTTCTTCTGATAACCTTCCCATGTGAGTAGTGCTGCCTGACTTGGGAGGTTGTAAGTTATAAATAATGGCTTTAGTTCCTCAGCTTAAGCCGAGAGCAGAATTCTCTAGGATTGGTCCTAGCAAAGAGAGAAGTAGGTTGTTGCATTCATCTGCCTGTATCTTCTTCTCTCTTCTCTCTCATGTCAATTCTCTCTTCTCAATCATTCTCCCCTCCCCAGGCATCTGGTGCACTCTTACCTCACCAGTTGCATCTGTGACCAGGTTGAGCAATGAACTTCTAACTCCCAATGCAGTAGAATTTACAGTTTGAAGAAAGCCACAGGAAGAAAGCAATGCTTATCCAGACGAATTGATTTTTAAAGACTGGCTTAGCAGGTGCTCAGCATTGCCAGCTCCTGGGATAGTGAAATCCTTTTGATCAAGGTGGCCTCTAGAGTGCCTTTGCTTCAAACCAGACCATCTATGTCGTTTGCTATGCATTTGTGGCACTGACACAAATTAATTTATAATCTTGCCCTCAGAGTAGTAGCACTCAAGAACTGGTGCTGTTGGCACATTGTAGGCTGCATGGGGGACAATTTCGTCAGACATTTTGGTATAATTTAGCTGGGTCTCTAATTTTAACATAAGGTTCAGAATTTTAACATAAGGTTCAGACCTTGTACTAACTGTAGGGTATTGGGTGTCTTAGTTCAAGCTGCTATAATGGAATACCATAGTCCGGGAGGTTAAAACAGCAGACATGTATTTCTCACAGTTCTAGAGTCTGGGAAGTCCAATATCAAGGTGTTGGCTGATTTAGTTTCTGGTTAGGGCTCTTTTCCTGGACTGTGGATGGCTGATATCTTCCTGTGTCTTCACATAGCAGAGAGGAAGAGGGAGATAAGGGGAGAGGAGGCTGAGAGAGGGAGACAGAGGGAGAGAGAGAGAGAGAGAGAGAGAGAGATTGAGAGAAGAGGAGTGAGAGAGCATGAAAGTGCTCTAGTCTCTTTATATAAGGACATTAATCTTACACAAGGGCCAGCCTCCCCCATTACCTCTTCTAAATTTAATTATCTTCCAAAGGTTCTACCTTGAAATACCATCATACTGGGGCTTAGGAATTCAACACATAAATTCTTGGGGCAGGTGGGGGGGACAAAATCATTCATCTCATAAAATTGAACAAATCACTTAATTTCTCTGGACCTCTACTTTGTCATCTGTAAAATGCAGATTATGCTAGGATCTACTTACAGGGTGGTTTTAAGGATTGAATGAGATGGTATATGCATAATGCTTAGAACTTGGTAAAGGCTCAGTCACTGGTAGGTCTTCTCTTTCCCCTTTCTTCTTAGCAAGCGTTTTTAGTACTATGGCATGTCCGCTCTAGTGTGTTAGAATCATGAAAACATAGAGCTAAAAGGAAGTCTACAAATGATTTCATCTAGTTCTTTTACTTTTCATATAATGAACAGAGGATGGAAATGTGCAAAAAAAAAAAAAAAAAAAAAAAAGTTTCCCAGTGCTTTAGTGGCTGAACAGAGTCAAGACCCTTAGTGTTCTGACGTCAAGTCTATTGCTCTTTCAACAATCTCATTGTGTCTCAAGTACTAATTGTTATTTTAGTTACAAATCTGCCATTCCAGACTTTTCCTTTGGCAAGAAATTTGTGCTTACGAAGTCAACTTAATAATATTTTTTTTTAAATTAAAAGTAGAATGTCTAAAGATTTGAGGATGAGACCATCAAATGAATGACATTTGCATCAAAAACAGACCAAATATATTCTTCTCAGGGGGAAAAATAACACTAACTTTTATAGGCAAAGGTGACTTGAATAAAAATATCACCTGGCCCTTGAGATCAGATATCAGGAAGTGTATTAGTCCATTCTCACACTCCTATAAAGAACTACCTGAGACTGGGTAATTTATAAAGAAAAGAGGTTTAATTGACTCACGGTTCCATAGGCTGTACAGGAGGCATGACTGGGGAGGCCTCAGGAAACTTACAATCATGGCCGAAGGTGAAGAGGAAGCAAGCACATCTTTACATGGCAATAGGAGAGAGAGAGAAGGTGAAGGGGGAAGTGCCACACACTTTTAAAGCATTAGATCTTGTGAGAACTCACTCACTGTCACAAGAATAGCAAGGGGGAATATGTTACAATCACCTCCCACCAGGTTCCTCCTCTAACACTGGAAATACAATTCAACATGAGATTTGGGTGGGGACACAGAGCCAAACCATATCAGGATGATTCATCTTAGAAATAAGCTATTTTCAGCTACTCAGGAGGCTGAGGCAGGAGAATGGCATAAACCCGGGAGGCGGAGCTTGCAGTGAGCTGAGTTCCAGCCACTGCACTCCAGCCCGGGCAACAGAGCGAGACTCTGTCTCAAAAAAAAAAAAAAAAAAAAAAAAAAAGGAAATAAGGCATTTCACATGCAATTAACAGGCAACTCGAGAACATTGTTTAAACCTATTAATATTATGAAGAATGAGAAAAATGGTACATTCAGGAATGGGTGCAGAAGTAAAGGACAGATAAGTCTGGGATGAAGGAAAACAAGAGACAGAAAGGTCAAAGTTGGCCTTGTCCATTCAAGCTCTCTCCCAGGAGGGGGAAAGACCCACATCTTCAATGGCTTGATGCATTGACCCCTAAGACAGGTATGTTCCTGTTGTAGACATGAATGGACTGAATGTCATGTAATCTCAATCTTGCAACTAAAAATGTTGCCAGGCTTACAAAGTGGACTTCTTTTCTCATATATATTTCCACATTGTACTCATAACCAGAGAGACTGGGCTGGCTGTAGAAACACATGAGGATCTTGGATACTTGCATAGATTGATGTAGATGAATATGTTGGCTTTCTTGTTCACTCCTCAATCTCTGTTGACTTTTCCCAAGAGATGAATCCACTCATGGATGCTGACCATATCAAATACCAGAGCCTACAGAAGGAAGGACTTAGCCTTGTCTGAGGGAGAATAAGCCTGGAAGCCCTCCTGGTGACACTTCTAACTTAACCACACCTTCTTTTAAACTCCTTTAGATCTAATCAGGGCAATTATTTATATATGGAGTATTGAACTACATTTCCTTCAGCTATGTCAATGCTTAATTTCGACCTATTTTTCTTATCTAGGCTTTTGCTCTGCCTTCTCCTCCCAATTCCTGTTTTTCATTTCAAAGGCTACTTATGAGTCTACTCATTGTTGAAACAATCTTAGAAAGTGAAATGTGATTTCTCACCCACTGACCACACTTAACGTATGCTACAGTCTTGTCTCAGATGAAATGCTTTACCTATTTTCTAAGAAATGAATCATTTTTGGGTGTGTTTCCAAGAAACAATCAATTTAATAATAAGTATATGTGTCTTTATGTAATATGTAATATAAAAATATTTGTCTTAACAATAATATTTGACTTTATGATCATGCCTTAAGCAGGGAAGAATGTGACACAGGATTTCCCACCAGACGAAGGGAAAGAATAAAAAGCACAAGACTGCCAATGACAAAGGTGCCTGCTGTAACAATAAAACAACAATAATAGTATCTCTCCATATATGTATATCACTTCACATCTGTTATGTACAGGCTCTTTTACATCATCTGCAGTGTTTTCAGAAGCACAACTGCCCAATGCAATGCTGTAGTGAAAAACAGTGTAGAAAGCCCACAGTCTCCATGGTGGGCACCTCAGAATGAAGGTGCATATCAGTCAAGATAGATTCACTAGAGACAGCTATGTTCCTGTTGTAGAGATGAATGGACTGAAAGTCATGTAATCCTAATCCTACAACTAACAATGTTGCCAGGATCACAAAATAGACTTCTGCTCTCAGTATGTATTTCCATATTGAACTCATAACCGGAGAGACTGGGCTGGCCATGGGAGAAACACATGAGGGTCCTGGATACTTACATGGATTGATGTAGATGAATATGTATAGATGAATATGTATATTCTTTTTTATTAATTTTATTTTTATTTTTTTATTTTTTTATTTTTTTGAGACGGAGTCTCGCTCTGTCACCCAGGCTGGAGTGCTGTGGCCCGATCTCAGCTCACTGCAAGCTCCGCCTCCCGGGTTCCCGCCATTCTCCTGCCTCAGCCTCCCGAGTAGCCGGGACTACAGGCGCCCGCCACCTCGCCCAGCTAGTTTTTTTTTTGTACTTTTTAGTAGAGACGGGGTTTCACCGTGTTAGCCAGGATGGTCTCGATCTCCTGACCTCGTGATCCGCCCGTCTCAGCCTCCCAAAGTGCTGGGATTACAGGCTTGAGCCACCGCGCCCGGCCGAATATGTATATTCATATATATATGTATACGTATATTCATATAAATAAGTATATGAATATGAATATTGTATTAGGCTCTTCTTGCATTGCTATTAAAAACACTTGTGACTAGGTAATTTATATTGAAAGGATGTTTAATTGGCTCACAGTTCTGCAGACTGTACAGGAGCATGGCGCTGGTGTCTGCTTAGCTTCTGGGGAGGCCCCAGGAAGTTTACAGTCATGGCAGAAAGCGAAATGGAAGCAGCATCTCACATGGTGAAAGCAGGAGCAAGAGAGAGTGGGGGGAAGGTGTCATACTTTTAAACAACAAGATCTTGTGAGAACTCACTGTCCTGAGGATAGCACCAAGCCATGAGGGATTTGCCCCCATGACCCAAAAACCTCCCACCAGGCTCCAGCTCCAACACAGGGGATTATATTTCATCATGAGATTTGGTGGGGACATGCATCCAAACCATATCACTGCTATAACACAAACTTTGGATAAAGAATGTATAATGGCTTAAACATAATAGAGTTTTATTTCTTGCTTATGGAACATTCTAAAGAGTGTTTTTGGTTTTTTGTTGTTTGTTTGTTTTTTAGATTAGAGCTTCCTAGTGACAATTTAGGGACCTAGGCTCTTTCTGTCTTGTGGTTCTGCCATCTTTGCCTTGTGGCTTCCAAAGTGGTTATGTATGTTGCATCAGGCTGGCAGATGGGAAAAAAGCAAGAATTACTATGCATGGAAGTTTCATGGGCCAGACCTGAGAGTGGTGCACACTCCTCACAATCCATCTGTTGGAATTCAGTCTCATGGCCATACCTCACCACGAGAGAGCTGAAAATTGAGGTCTAGCTGTGTGTCCAGGAAAGAAGAGAGAAGGCTACCAGTCTCTGCCACTTAAAAGAAGGCTGAAAAATACTGAAAAGCATAATTAAATTGGCAGCACCAGGGCATCCTGCCAAAGGGAACATGTTATTTTGCTTATAGCATCAGTGGAGAGGCCTGGAAGTTCTGACTGGTATACTTTTTGGAGAAAAGTAGGAAGCAGGTTTCTGTAGGAGAGATGTGAAGTTTAGGGCAGAAAATAAAAATTCAGCCCCATTTACATTTCTAGAATCCTCTCTCTCAACTATAAATGAATGAGGCTCTTAATTGACATTTCATGATATTTCTGCATCTGACCCAGCTTCCAGCAGGGCATGGGGAATTATCTTATTAAAGAGCTTTACCATGGGCTGTGGAGAGAAGTGGAAGGCCATTGTGTCCTGGGATTTTATTTTTTGACCTGATGTTCACTTGGCCTTCAGGATCAGAGGCAGAGGGCTCACCAGGCAGCAGGGTTCTAACAGGGTACAGAGGGATGAAATTGGTCATTGGAGCAAGAGAACACATTGCTTTTTCTTTTTTCCCCAAATCTCTGTTCTTTCCCTCATTTCCCTTCACTGAACATGACTTTTTTCTCTGGGAAAATATTTGGGCAGATCCCTTACCTCATGGCTTCCCCCAGCATCCTTCAAATTATGCAAAATGTCATCTACAGATATTTTGTATGGAAGTCCAAGGAGAAGAGTCACAGGGCCAGGCCCCAGGCACAACTGCAAAGGAGGGGACATGATTTGGGCACCTTTGCCTTTTCCTTCAATATGTGTCTTCCCAGATAGATATCTCTCCTGAGCTTATTTCTAGTGTTCTTGGTTGGAAAAATACCTGAGTAAGTGAATTTTTAATAAAATCTTAGCTGTTGTGTGGGAGTAGCAGTGGGTATTAGCATTATATCAGGCAGCTCTTCACACGTGTTCCGAACAGGTCCCCATTGACAGAATTTCTGGCTCTGTGGCAACTGTTGGGGGTTATATCCTGGGCAAAAATATTTTCATTGTTCTCAAAAAGCTATAGACAGCTACATAATTCTTGAGATCCATCTTCTTGGTGAAGTTGGTTGATTTCATCCCAGTCTTGAATGGGATTCATTTTCCCATATACATGGAACAAATCACTGGGTAGATTAAAAACAGTTCTCTGCTACTGAAAATAATTTTCTTTATAGGTCTGAAATTCTCATCTTTAGACATGTACTGAGTTAAGCAACTGGTAAATGTTGGAGATTTTATTTAGCAGGAGTGGTGCTGGAATTGGGGCATTTGGTCTACACTTAATGTAGCCAGGCACGGTGGTTCATGCCTGTAATCCCATCTCTTTGGGAGGCCAATGCAGGAGGACTGCTTGAGACCAGCCTGGGCAACATGGTGAAACCCTGTCTCTACCAAAAATACAAAAATTAGCTGGGATGGTGGTGAGTGCCTCTAGTCCCAGCTACTTGGGAAGCTGAGGTGGGAGGATGGTTTGAGCCCAGGAGGTGGAGGTTGCAGTGAGCCAAGATTGCACCACTGTACTCCAGCCTAGGCAACAGAGACACATCCTGTCTCAAAACAAAACAAAAAAGTGTAGCTCAAACAAGAAGTTTTTAACATTTTAATGTTCTAGGTATTAACAGATTTGACAGCACACTGGAAGAGATTGAAAGTCTCAGAACAGCATAGACAAGTAAGTCACAATTACTGTGCATTTCCCATCACAGTATAGAGGTGCTTGACAATGTCCATTAAAGTCTTCTCTGTTTCCACACTTCTCATTAGTTTGCCCCATTGGTGTCCATTTTGAGTAGAACTACTGATTGCTTTGAACTCATCTTTTTATATACTCACAAGGCAAAATTTTTGTGTGTTCTGGTGAACAGACAGTCTTTATTTGGATTCAGATAAATTATTTTCCTCACCTCTTATTCATAGCAAATTTTACTCTACGCTGTAAAATTTAAATCAAAACATGGCAGCACATCCAGCAAGTCCCATGGCTGGGTGTGGTCATCACTGACTGAGAACCAATGTGAGTACCTCTCCACACCTGCTAATTTATCTGAATAACTCTTAGGGAATAAGGACTTGAGGAAGTGTTTATAAAAGTACTAGAGTATGAGGAACTTCTACAAAGGGCTGAATATACGAAGATAAACACTGAATATCTAGGTGGTAGCATGAGGCTATTTTGTATTATAGAGGGTTCTGTGGCTTGAATTGTGTCTCCCAGAAAGACAGGTTGAAGTCTTAACCCAATACCTGTGAATATAACCTTGTTTAAAAATTGGGCTTCTGTAGATGTCATCAAATTAAGAGGTCACCCTGGATTATGGTGGGCCCTAATTTGATGACTGGTGTCCTTCTAAAAAGAGGCAAATTTGGATACAGTAATACAGAGACACGTGATGGAAGCAGAGATTGGAGTGATGTCACTGCAACCTAAAAATGGCAAGGTTTGCCAGCAACGAACAGAAGCTAGAAGGGAGGCCTGAAATGAATGCTCCCTCAGAGCCTCCAGAAGGAACCAACCCTACCGATGCCTTGATTTTGGATGTGTAGACTTCGGAGCTGTGAGAGAAAAAATTTCCATTGTTTTAAGCCACCCAGTTTGTGGCACTTTGTTGTGACAGTTCTAGGAAGACGGTGATGTGCAACTGGGCTTCTTCTCCATCATCGTAGCCTATGTTTCAGTTTTGCCTTGTGTGGGTATCATGGAAACCCTGGGAATGTCTACTGGTGGGGAAATTATTTTGGTATAATGTTGTTCCCATTCGGAGCCGAGAGAATTGCTCTCTTTGTCTCTCTCTGTCTCTGCCTCTGTCTCTCTCCTCCCTCCCTCTTTCTCCTGGTATCTCAAAAACTCACTAGTTTGTAAAAGCACCATAGTGAAACCTAATACTTTCTTTAAAAATGTGTCTTGGCACAGGGTGCGGTGGCTCACGCCTGTAATCCCAGTACTTTGGGAGACCGAGATGGGCCGATCAACTGAGGTCAGGAGTTCGAGACCAGCCTGGCAACATGGTGAAACCGCTTCTCTACTAAAAATACAAAAGTTAGCCGAGTGTGATGGCGGGTGCCTGTAATCCCAGCTCCTCTGGAGGCTGAGGCAGGAGAATTGCTTGAAACTAGGAGGTGGAGGTTGCAGTGAGCTGAGATTGCTCCATTGCACTCCAGCCTGGACACCAAGAGCAAAACTCCATCTAAAAAACAAAAAAAAAACCAAATATATGACAGGGACCTATGTTTTTCTTTTTCATTTTCAAATGCTGAAGTTTTCAGTGAGTCCTTTCTTTTCAATACTGTAGGGTTTCAATCAAACAGCACCTGAAGTCTTTCAAAAACCTGCAAGATTGAAAAAGATTTCAGCCTGTTAGAAAGGGGAATAATAGGTTTCATACACCCTCCACATTCCTATAAATATCTCCGCTACCCTTGCTGGTAAGAACTATGAAAGCGATGTGGAGGGCGTGGTGGCACACGGCAGCATGAAGGGGAAGAGGAACTAGTATTTTGTGGGTTCTGCTGATTTACTGATTATCCCAGAACAGTTAGTTGAATCCAAGGAGCCTGTTAACACCATTCCAGCAGTCCCACAGCTGCCTTTGATATTTAGAATTGAGGAGGTTGAGGAAAACCCAGTCCAATTAAGCATGTGGTACTTTAATCAAATAGGGATTAAAAGCAAGCAAAGACAAAAATAGTACCTTTACTGATTTCTGGGAGATAATTAAGTCAGAGTTACTGCACAGGGAGAGAAAGGATATTATAAGTCTATAAAAGAGGAGACCTTAAATTCTGCAACATTAAGTTAATGCTCCTGCATCAACTAAGCAAAGAAATTCCTTCATTGTTGGGTGATATGTGGAAATCAGGATAGTTAGAAGCTATTAAAAAAGATCACAAAAAATGAGCAATAAAATATTGTTAGCAATTTGAACATAATACACTATGTATATATTGAAGAGTAGATAAAATATTCTTTAAACTTGCTGCATAAAATACAAAATTCCTCAACACGGAGAGATGATTCACTCCTCTGCTGTTGGAATTCTTGCTGAATAACCCTGTTGCCAATTTCAATTGCTATTCCATTGACAGTAGTAACAAATTTCAAAATATACCAGTAGGTCTGGAGATTTTATAAGTATATATCAAGTGCAGGGATCTCAAGTGTAGAGGGGTCTGCTTATGACACAAAACAACAAGTTGGAAAGGAAAAGGGGAATGAATTAATAATCATCCAGACTAGGTCATTTTTAAGACTTGTGAATCTAAACCAAAAACTGTTAGATTTTATGTTTGATGAGTACAGCTTTTGTCATAATTTTGTTTAGAGAAGGAGTAAGTTGTTATTTAGCTATATTTATGGATAAACATTTTGATTAAATTCAATAGCAATAGGTTGGGTGTGGTGGCTCACACTTGTAATCTTAGCACTTTGGGAGACTGAGGCAGGAGGATCACCTGAGCCTGGGGAGGTCAAGGGTGTAGTGAGCCAGGATTGTGCCACTGCACTCCAGCCTGGGCAACAAATTTCAGAACACACCAACAAGTCTGGAGATTTTTTTTGTGTGTGTGTGTGTGTGTGTGTGTGTATTATATATGTATGTATGTGTATATAAAAATGTATATGTGTGCATATGTGTGTATACATATATGTTTGCTGCCATTCTCCCAATAATAAAATCCTGAACTTTTCTTCTTTTTTTAAAAAAAATTTATAATTGCCTCTCTATCTCTACTACCTCTGCTGTGCTCTGGGTCTTCACCAGCTTTCATCTGGACTTGTGAAACTTCCTTCTCTGTAGCCCCTTTGTCACTCACAAAAGCTTGTGAAATGTCTTAAAATGATGTCTCCTCAGCTGTTGTCATTTCCCTAGAGAGAGCTCCTGGCAACCTTTCTGCCTGAAAATTCAACTTCCCTGGATCCTGTTTACTCACTGATTAAGAGAATGCATCTTCCCATATATACTAATTGCCCAGAGTGCAAATACTGATGTATTCTTACCCAGGGTTTATTTCGTAAGTAGCAGTAACAGTCAGAGTCCATGGGTTGTAGGCAACAGAAACTGGCTTTGGGTAATGATATGGTTTAGCTGTGTCCCCACCCAAATCTCATCTTTAATTGTAGTTCCAATAATCTCCAGGTCTCATGGGAAGAACCAGATGGAGATCATTGAATCATGGGAGTGGTTTCCTCTATCTTGTTTTCATGATAGTGAGTTAGTTCTCACGAGATCTGATGGTTTTATAACAGGCTTCCCACTTCACTGGGCACTCATTCTCCTTCCTGCTGCCATACGAAGATGGACATGTTTGCTTCCCCTTCCATCATGATTGTAAGTTTCCTGAGGCCTTCCTCAGCCATGCTGAACTGTGAGTCAATTAAGCCTCTTTCCTTTATAAATTACCCGCCCTCGGGTATGTCTTTATTAGCAGCGTGAGAATGGACTAATACAGGTAATTTAAGAGGAGGGGAATTTCCTGGGAGGCAGGCACCTGGATTTGTTGTTGCAGCAAGACTATTTAATTAAAAAGTATAATTCTCCAAAAGACAGTTGTGTCCTATAGGAAGGAGAAGTGGTTGCTGAGTTGTCAAAATATTAAACAGAAATACACACAACTATTACAAGAATAAATACTTATGTATTTTTATTTGATTTATATATCTATTAGATTGGTGCAAAAGTAATTGTGATTTTTGTCATTAAAAGTAATGGCAAAACTCCAGTTACTTTTGCACCAATACATTTGTGTGTATACACATATCTATGCCATTTTTTTCTTTTTTGAGAGAGAGTCTGGCTCTGTCACCCAGGATGGAGTTCAGTGGCATGATCTCGGCTCAGTGCAACCTCCGCCTTCTGGGTTCAAGCAGTTCTCCTGCCTCAGCTCCTGAGTAGCTGGGACCACAGGCACCACCATGCCTGGCTAATTTTTATATTTTTAGTAGAGACAGGGTTTCACCATGTTGGCCAGGATGGTCTCGATCTCCTGACCTCGTGATCTGCCTGCCTTGGCCTCCCAAAGTGCTGGGATTACAGGCGTGAGCCACTGCCCCTGGCCTATGCCATTTTTAAAATAGTGTCTTGCCATGATAGTGCTGAATACCTCATGATCAAAGTCTTAGATTTGACATGGCTTTTGAAGGGCATGAAACACTTATTTGAAGATTATTTTCTGGAGATAATTTTCTCTAACTGGAATGATTTCCTTTTTAGGATCTAGCTTGGAAGGAATGAGGGTAATGCTCTGAATCAAAAGCACATCTGTTGATTTATGGAGTGCTTCACTAGTGACTTGGACATAAACAGATCATTAATTTCACAATGATTGAAAAGGTGGATGAAAATGCATAGACAGAGAAAGTGAGAGGGGGTTGAAATTACAGCTCTCACCACAAAAATCATAACTATGAGGCAATGTACATGTTAATCAGCTGAGTTTAACTACTCCACAGTGTATATATACACTTCATCATGTTGTATATCATAAATACATACAACTTTATCAATTCAAAATAAATCTGGAAAAAGAAATTACAGCAGGATCGCTGGCCTTTGGACATATTCAGGGAAGGGATCACAAATGTAGAGGGGTCTGGCTTATGATACAAAACAGGAAGTTGGAAAGGAAAAGGGGAATGAATTTGTAATCTAAACTAAAAACTGTCAGGTTTTATGCTTGATGAGTACATCTTTTGTCTTAATTTTGTTTAGAGAAGGAGTAAGTTGTTACTTAGTTATATTTGTGGATAAGCATTTTCATCAAATTCAATAGAAATAGTCTGGGTGTGGTGGCTCATGCCTGTAATTCCAGTACTTTGGGAGGCCCAGGCAGGAGGATCACTTGAGCCCAGAAATTCAAGACCAGCCTGGACAACATGGCAAAACCCCGTCTCTGCAAAAAAAAAAAAAATACACAAATTAGTCAGGTGTGGCGGCCTGCGCCTATAGTCCTAGCTGCTCAGGAGGCTGACATGGGAGGATCACCTGAGCCTGAGGAGGTTGAGGCTGCAGGAAGCCAGGATCATGCCACTGCACGCCAGCTGGGGCAAAAGAGTGGAACTCTGTCTCAAAAACAAACAAACAAAAAACCAGCAAAAAACCCAAAATCCATAGAATTTGGTGTTTATTTTTATTTAATTAAAAAGTGGGATTATCACATTTTAAGTCAATATACAAATACACTCAAGAGGCCTGCCTTTTTTTTTTCTTCAAAAAGTGAGTACTGTTAAAGTACGTCCTAGTAATTTAAAAAACACTGACATTTATGATTTAAAAAACCCTCTTACATTTCTATGTTTTGAATTCTGATATTTTTTATGAGTGGCTTGATCTGTTATTACTGATACACATTCTCTGTGAACTACGTTTGCTTTTAGTATAAGAGAATGGACATTTCAAAGCTACTAGTAGAGTTAACTATTATTTAAGTGGATAAGCAAAAAGAAGTTTACTTTGTGTAATTTCCTCTTAAATCCAATAAAGTTGTGGCTTTATTTTATTTTATTGTTTTACAATTCTGCCACGATAGTGTTCAGCTGAGGTCAATCTCTGTTTTCCTTAGTTGTCCAATGGTGAATATTACTTTACCACCTCCAGGGCTGACTGTGTATGTAAGAATTACAGGATGGTCTACTCTCAGCTGTTGCCTTAGTGATATGGGGCTTTATGAGCTTGCCAATCTTTTAAAAACTAAAGCAGGAAGTGAATAGTAATGTGTTTGGTCTCCAAGGTGAAAAGTCAACAGACTCCACATTACTGTAATTTTCTTAATGACTGAATCTTTAGCCATAGCATTAACATATGTTGTGTAGTTTTTTTTTGTTTGTTTTTGTTTTTTTTGAGAAGGAGTTTCACTTTTGTCGCCCAGCCTGGAGTGCAGTGGCATAATCTCTGCTCACTGCAACCTCCACCTCCCGGGTTGAAGTGATTATCCTGCCTCGGCCTTCCAAGTAGCTGGAATTACAGGCATGTGCCACTATGCCTGGCTAATTTTTGTATTTTTAGTAGAGATAGGGTTTCACGATGTTGGTCAGGCTGGTCTCAAACTCCTGACCTCAGGTGATCCACGCACCTCAGCCTCCCAAAGTGCTGGGATTAAGGGCGTGAGCCACCGTGCCTGGCTTTTTTTTTTTTTTTTTTTTTAGATGGAGTTTTGCTCTTTTGCCCAGACTGGAGTGCAGTGGTGTGATCTCAGCTCACTGCAACCTCTGCCTCCTGGGTTCAACTGATTCTCCTGCCTCAACCTTCCAAGTAGCTGGGATTATAGGCACCTGCCACCATGCCCGACTAATTTTTGTATTTTTTAGTAGAGATGGGGTTTCACCATGTTGGTCAGGCTGGTCTCGAACTCCTGACCTCAGGTGATCCACCCACCTCAGCCTCCTAAAGTGCTGGGATTACAGGTGTGAGCCATCACACCTGGCCCTGTTGTATAGTCTTGAAAGCAGCAGTGCGTAAATAGAAATGAGGACTTTTCAAACAAAATCTTAATCAAGGAAGTTTAATGTCGGGATAATAGCTCTCTGGGACCTGGGTGAGGTCTGGTGGAGAAACTGCTGGACCAGAAAGAGGACTTAATCATGGGAGAGAGCTTGTGTTAGAGATAAGCTAGGATGTTTTACCTTGGATAAGGTGGGCAGGGCTTCTCTCTCTGCGTTTCCTGCTATGGTCCTACTCCCTCGGCTCCCTCTCACTCCTCCCAAGTTCCGTAGAAGCCTCCATCTCTGGGGGTGCTTGCTAAAGCTGGGCTTAAAGGCTTTTCTTCGATTATTCTTACCGAATCTCCCTGGAGTAGGCTAATATTATCAACATTTTACAGATGAAGGAACTAATGTCACTAGGCCACAATTATAAAGAAAATGGCAAAGCAGAGATTGGAAAATTGTTCTGTGCTTAGTTACCTAAAAAAGGCTCATAATATTCATGTGATTAATTCCAGAGTAAGTGGTATGAAGGTTCAGAAGTATCTGGAAAATTTCAGAAGGAAAACTGTCCCCCTACCTCCATGCAATTTTTTCCCTTACTTTTTTTCTAAAAAAAAATTTCAGTGGGAAACTTCCTCATGCTTTCAAAAAACGAGACAGAAAAAATTTTCTCCCTTTTACCATCAAACATTTTAAAAACAGGTTTTTATATCTCAACCCAGATAAAGTGGAAAATTGGTTGTTATTCTGAGATGCAGAATTTTGAGGGTCCTGTACACACACTTAAAAGAGTATCCGGAGTCAGGGTTCTGCAGCAAGAAGCAGAAGGAGGTGTGGCCACCAGCAGATGCTAAGTGAACCCTGTGGTGTTCATGTGTCATCAGCAGCATATAATAGCCTCTCCTTATCACAGTTCACTGAGGCCGTGAGGAAGGCTGATTGCCGGGCAGTGTCCTGGTGCTGTGTCCTTTAGGACACATGTTTGCAGCCATCTTAGGAACTTTCTTCCCCTCTGGCTGTTTCTTTTGCTTATATCACTTGTCAAAATCTAAGGCAAGTAGAAGCAGAAGTTAACTTTGTGGCCAGGCATGGTGGCTCACACCTGTAATCCAAGCACTTTGGGAGGCCAAGGCAGGAGGATCAATTGAGCCCAGGAGTTGGAGACCAGCCTGGACAACATAGGGAGATCCTATCTCTACTCCCCCCCCCCCAAAAAAAAGACAGGCATGGTTGTATGTGCCTGTAGTCCCAGCTACTGGGGGTGGGGGTGTGGGGGTGGCACTGAGGTAGGAGGATTGCTTGAGCCTGGGAAGTTCAGGCTCCAAGGAGCTGTGTTTGTGCCACAGCATTCTAGCCTATGTGACCGAGCCAGACCCTCAAAACAAAAAAGTTAACTTTTGTAATGTCAGACCTCACAAATGGGGGGGCTGTGGCAAATGCTGAAGAATATAGTATACTGAATCAATTGTTGATTTATTTCTTACCTTAACTCTATCTGGCACTTAGGTGAGCTTCATCACATCACACGTCTCCAAGCCTCAGTGACCTCATCGGTGAAATGGAGCCCATTTTCCTGGTCTTGGCAGGATGTTTTGAAGTATAACTGAGTTAAGAGAGGCGAAGGTGCTATATACAGCAGAAGCTAGATCTATGTTGCACACTTTGGTCTGACCTGGGATTATAACTTGGGCTTTTCAAATGAGGTTAGGATTCCACTTTTTGGCGTTGCATTGTAGCATCAGCTATCTACATAACAACGTAGAAAAGTTCTGACAGAGCAGCACGGTGTTTGGAACTCAGATCTTGTGTTTCATAGTTGATCAGTACTCCAATCTCTCCCAGTCTGTGAAACTGCCACAAAATTACTTGAAAACAGCATCTCACATTCTGTTTATAAAAGCATCACTTAGTCACCTAGGGCATAATAAATCTAAAGTTGTAGGGCTTAGAAAATGATCAGGTGTTAAGAGAAGCACAGAATGTACTATCATGTTTCGAAGGTTAATAAGCTTTTCCTGTTTCTGCTTTTTTTTTCTCTATAACATTTTTACCATCTCACGTGAGGCTGCTTCTCCAGATGAAGCCGAGATTGAAATGTCACACCAGCAGGATCAATTAGATGATGTAGAATAGAGAGGCATTTGCTACCTGACCTTAATCCACAGGGCAAGAATGATTGAATGGAGGAGATTGGATATAGGGAGACTCAAAGGTAGAGGCAATCAGTTGAGCATAGTTTAAACAGACACAAAGCAGTATAAATGGTAACTTAAGACAAAAAAATCTTCAGGATGAGTGTTTATTATGGGGTATACTTGTTCACTTATTGAATTCTGAGAGACTGCAAAATGAAATAAACACCTGTTACAAAAAGAAATAGTAGGAAAAGGAAGCAGGTATGTTTTTTGGAAATTCTAAATTTTTGTATCACTTAACAAAAGTGACAAGGAGAAAGATGCAAAATATATTCAGGCTGTAGGATGTCCTATGGAGAAGACAGTAGATGACGTGACTAGGCAACATGATAGCTGTCTTCCTGTAGTTGAAGTCTTGTCATTGTAAGAAAGGTTAGACATATTTTGGTAGGAATGGCAGAAGGGGGGTTTTGACTTAGTATAAGGAGTGGTTTCCCAATGTTTGAAACTTGACAAGCATTGTTGGAGCAGCCTTGCCCAGCTCCCTGTTGCTGGATCAGTGGATATGTACTGTTGCAGAGGGATTCTTGCATTAAATAAGAGAATCTCAGTCACCCCTCTAACTTGCCTTATCTGGAGCTTTAAATCACCTTAGAGAGGTTTGAAATGTTTTGCAGCTTGTTCAGGCTCAGACCTGAATGAGCTTTGAGGCTCCTTAGGCTTTGATAGAATGATACTTCTCAACAGCATGTATGCACATTGTAGGCCTGGGAATGGTTGCTGGTATATTTAGATTATGGGCAGCTGGTGTTAGCTAAGACATTTATTGGATTAGTCATCCCTAGTAACAATGATATGAAGTGTTTCTCCGTGATTGTGAGTTGATATCTGTTATGTTGACTCTTTCAGTTTTATATTTATTTTTCTTTTCCATTCAAACACAGCTTAACGTGAAATCTTCTGGTTGGGAATCTGCTTCCCACAATAAAGCACTATTTTTCTAGAGTCCACTGGTTGTTTCTATTTATGGATTTCAATTTTGAGACATCAATTTATCATAGCTGTGGAAAACTAGCAGAAGGCTCAGAGTAAAGCCATGGAAACCATGAAAGGACTAGGAAAACCAAATGAGAACATGTATTTTGGAGAGGTAAAGGTAGAGGATCGAGTTTACACCTTTCTTGGCATGCCATTTCTCCTAGTGCAGCTATTTAAATACATATACATACATAGATGTTGATTAGCAGGTATAGAACCAATTGTGGTCTACTCACTTGTGAAGGCTAATGTAGAGGATATCTTCTATCAAGACATGGGCATGAGCATCAAGATGTTCCCATAGCAGGCACTCTACTTTAACAAATCTTCATGGATTAAATTGCGTTCCATGTTAGTTCTAATATGAGCATCATACTGCCAGTGAAGGTCATTAAACTTTAAAGCATGTTCCCAAGCAACACTGTGGCATCTTCATTTGAGAACATATTTTAAACTGAGTAGCTAATTATCTATTTAGAAGAAAAGCATAGGAATAATTCTGAGTATGTTGTAAGGACTCATAGAGTTCTTCATTTCACTCGTGTTTTGCTTGCATGTAAGCAAAGCACCAAATCCATAGTTCAAAGGTGAAGTAACAAATACATAAAAGATGACTACATAGAAAGAATTTTCTCATTGGAAATCTGTTTTCCTCCAATCAGAAAGAATGTGATAGTCTTACTTCTGCATGATAAAAATTCCTGACAAAAATGACCATCTATATTGCTGATAGTGCCTAGCATGTATGATAACCTGTTGTAGTTTGATTTGGGGACAGAGAGGATAGACTATAAATGGGGGTTTTCTTTAAAAAGCTACTGCATGTAAGATATACTGTTTCAGAACAAATAATGCCAATAGGAATTAATAATTTCAAGTTGGAATATAGTTATAATTATACGGTTAGAGAAACATTCAGTTCCTTTGTTTCTGGCTAATGAGTTGTGGAGCAGATATTTGGTGGTCACCTCCCCAGTATCCATTACTTCCATTCTGTCACCTTGGGGTAGGGAGGATTGACTTCCCTCCCTTCTCAGCTGGGAAGCTTAGGTGGTGTTGATGCCACCACATGCCCTTAGGTGCAGGCTCTGATTGGCTTGTTCTAGTCATATCCCAGCCTCCCTGTCCACCCGAGAAGAGCATGTAACAAAGTCATGCTAATGAGAATGTGAATCCAGAGAAGACTTTTTCTCTGGAAAGAGATGTAAATGTGTGAAGGCTGAAACTGCTGCATTTTGCTACTAGGAGGGAGAGCCCAGATCCTGTGAAGATGAAGCTGCCCAGATCCTGTGAAGATGAAGCTGACCAGCTCTCTGTTCTTTAGTTTCCTCTTCTTTAAAATGGGGAAGATATAGTACTTTCTTTTACATGTGTTGTGAAATTAAGTTGGTTACCTTATGTAAGATGTTTAGAATATTAAGCACTCAATAAATAATAAAAATATTTATTCCCCCCCAGAACCAATATAATAATTCTTTCAAACTGAGCCATCTGATTAATTACATTAATTTTTTGAATTAATTTTTTTCCTATTGGCTATACATACAAGTGATCGCTGCAAAATCTTGATTGCCTTTTATTCCACAGAATTTGTTTTGCCAGTAATAGAGTCATGTTAGCATTTAAACTATATAAACATAGTCATGGTGGTGTTTTAACATTAAACCTCAGGAGTCTGGTCTTTGAAGAGCCATCTCTGAACTTCTAGGACCTCCAAAGTATCCTGATTCTTCCTTTCCAAACCCTCAGCTCTGTCTGGGAATAGTTTTGCAGAACCTCGGCAGTGAGAAGGAAGAGTTGTGATGCTGATTCCCAAGGCAGAGTATGAAGTGATTATATTTTCAAATGATAATTAACCTGAGGGCATCTGTTGAGCTCAGTTAAGGCCTGAGCTAATAGAAGTCTGCAGATGCCTGTGTTTAGAAGGCCAGAACTGTACACAGTGGCTTCTGTGCTGTTCTTACTGTCCTAGTAACATTTATTCCTCTAATATTCATGCTTATTTGCTTATTACCTGAAAGTTAATATTTACAGAGATAGAGAATAATGGTTAGAATTGATTCTAGAAGTTATAAATAATCGATTTTCCCTTGAAAAGCAAGGATTCCATTTTAATAAGAAACTTGTCAAGTTTTTGGTTAAATGTGACAGGACAAAGACATCTAATAGTTTATCGATACTCTCATAGTGCCATGTGAAAGAGATAGAAGCAATGTAAAGATATGTACATTTAGACCAAGAAGGGTCTAAAACATCACTTGCCTGTAGTTGGAAGAGTGGGATTGGAGAGGATGAGACACGAGGAGGAATGTCCAGGTTTTTACTCTGTGTACATCTGTATGGTTGGACTTTTATTTTATAGTGAATTCATGTATTACTTGTATAATTTTAAGAAATTAACCTTGACATGTCAATACTTCCACCCAAGTTGAGTTATACTTTCTAAGATTAATTGTTTAGATCAGATTATAGTAATCATTCCAGGTATTTATACTTGAGCCAATTGATGATTCAGATGAATTCAGACTTCATTAAACTTAAATGCTGGGTATACAGCTAACTCCTTATTTATGTCTGGTATATTACATGATTTAATGTTTCTGAAAGGCCATCTTGCCTTTCTCTTTTTTTGAGCACTCCCCCGGTCTCCTGGTTTTCCATACAGCAGATATTTGGGTTGCATTTACATCTGCAATGAATATTTTGCCTGAGAGGTTTGTTCTGATATAAAAGAGTATGTTAGATTTCCTGAATATTTATGACTTTGAGCTTTCACCAGTTCCTGCTGAATGAGAATCACTTGCCTTGTGAGTGAGACTTTGCAGTAACCTCACACTCACAGCAATTAGAACTTGCTGCTGCAGTTGGATCTAGCAGCTGATGAAAAGTAGAAATTTTAAGCTGGATGGGCCTTTAGGGTCATTCATCCTAATCTTTCAGTTCATTTATGGGGAGAAAGAGGCCCAGGGAGCTCAGAGGAATTTTCAAGGTCCCGGTATTTGGGGTAGATGAGAGTTAGAAGATAGTCCTGGCTCATTCTGCTTCCTGCCACAAGATGTGGTGAGGAGTCATCCAGAATTCAGCCTGCTTGCTAAGTTTGCATCCTGGAAGCCGGAAACAAAGTTGAACCATGTGGGATTTGGGGAATCCAGAAGATAGGAAGTGAAATTAATGGAGTAGAATATGGTGCAACTAAACGAAAAAATGCAGGCTTAAACTGAGGAATATCCAACATCTGTATAGTAGTTGGAAAAGATGATTTTTTTTCTGCTTGTAAAAACATATACTGCATTTAGAAAATTCCTGAAAGTACAGAAAAGAAAATCAAAATTACTCCTGATTCCATTGCCAAGAAATGATTAAGACTGATATTTTGGGCCGGGGATGGTGGCTCATGCCTGTAATCCCAGCACTTTGGGGGGCTGAGGTGGGTGGATCATGAGGTCAGGAGATCAAGACCATTCTGGCTAACACGGTGAACCCTGTCTGTATTAAAAATACAAAAAATTAGCTGGGTGTGGTGGCATACACCTGTAGTTCCAGCTACTTGGGAGGCTGAGGCAGGAGAATCACTTGAACCTGGGTGGTGAAGGTGGCAGTCAGCCGAGATCGCACCACCACACTCCAGCCTGGGCAACAGAGCAAGACTCTGTCTCAATAAAAAAAGGAAAAAAAAGACTGATGTTTTGGGATTATTTTTAAAAAATAATGTGTACACACATCAAATCAGATCATATTGCACACGTAATGTTTTTTATGTAATATTATATGATGAGGCCAGGCGTGGTGACTCATGCCTATAATCCCAGGATTTCGGGAAGCCGAGGCAGGCTGATCCCGTGAGGTCAGGAGTTCGAGGCCAGCCTGGCCAACATGGTGAAGGTCCATTTCTACTAAAAATACAAACATTTGCTAGGTATGATGGTGTGTTCCTGTAATCCCAGCTACTCAGGAGGCTGAGGCACGAGAACTGCTTGAACCCAAGAGGTGGAGTTTGCAGTGACTCAAGATTGTACCACTGCACTCTAGCCTGTGTGACAGAGTGAGACTGTCTCAAAAAATATATATAAATCTGTATATATATTATGACATTTTCCTGTATCATTGAGTATTCTGCAAAAATATGATTTTTAAATGGCTAAATCTCAGATTAAAAAAATCATTTGAAGTGGAACCATCGGAGCTGGAGAATGTGGAACGAATCTGATAGAGAATTCAAAGAAAAGGGTCTAAGGTTTGATGCTGCAATCTGAGAGATATCAGCCTGGAATGAGTAGTGACAACAGCAGTGGAAAGCTGCCAGTCCACTGCAAGCGGCAACATGATGTAGTTTAGAGGCAGGTGAAAGAAAGTCAATTCAAAGCCACATGCTTAAGACAATGTAACAGTCTCTCATTTTGTCCACTTCCATTAACATGCATTTATCACGCAAAACAATGTTTAGGCCACAGGCTGGCCACTCCAGCCTGCCACTAGGTAAAGCCCTCATCCCCCAAGTGGAAGTGACTCAGATACATAACCATCCTTTGGAATTTGGGCCTTAATTATCCAGCCCACGATGTCGTCCTTTGACACACAGTCAGCTGCATGTGACACTTCTCCCAGAAGCAGGGTAATTACAGGAGCAAGAGGTAAAATTAAAAATAGTCTAGTATGTCCCTTCTTAATCAGTTTTGCTGAAAAGGTGCGATGAAGAATGAGGTAAAGTCTTTGAAGTGCTTGGCTTTGTTTAGTTAATGTAGTCCCATTGCCATCGGTAACTGGGAGCCTGCCAAGTAGGAAACATGACCATCACCTCAAAGAAGAAAGTCGAATCCAGGATCAAGGCTTGTTTATCATCTGTGGCTGTGAGGCAGCTTAAATGATTAGAGAGGGGACCACTTCTGAAAAGTGCTGAGAGAATGCGGTTGGGACACAGATGAAGTCCAGCCCTTCCTAGTGCTCTGGGCTTAATATGCCTTTCTTTCCCTCTTTCCCCATTTCTACAGATTGTGAGTATGTTAATCATTAAAGAAGCTAATCATACCTCAGTTCTAATGAATGAAACAGAATTCAGGTAGGGAGCATAGTACTTTAGCTGAGAAGAGAGTTTATGTAATGATTACAGGAAATGTTCCTCAGTCTGATAAATACTCACAAGATACAGAGAGCAATAAAGATGCATGGTCCCTTGGCTTTCTCTGTGTTTTCCTTGTGGGTTGGGTTGATGAGTCTGTTGCCAGCAGGGTATCGTTTCCTCCTGTGCAGAAATGCCAAATTTGCAGCTCTTGGTGGATGAGCTGGGAATGTGATTTCTTCCTTTCTCCAGTAATTTTCTGCCTGCCTGCATGAAATGCTAATGAATGTCTCACACATGACGAAGCAACGAAATGTAGCCTTATTTTACTATTTTTGGCAGATTCTGACTTTAGAAGGTCTAGGTCTTAATGTAACAGTGACAAGATAGTGTTAGCAGACCCTTCTCCCCCTTCATACAAATTTATACTCTGTATGCTCTGCTCCCTGTACAGACGTGATGAGTCGTGTCACTGATTTGAGGCGAGTTCTGTGTTTCTGTGACATCCTCTGCATCCCATCTTATTCCACCATGCCTTCATGTCCAAGTCTCTGGAAAACGTCTAGCTCCAAGAAAAATAAGTTCTGAACTTGAATCTCAGACCAATTCAGACATTTATTATTAGTTGTAGCTGAGTAGCATTCATGCCAGGTCTTATTTATTAACCAGTGGGGGGTGGGATAGGGCATAAATAGGGAGTTGAACACACTTATGGGCTGCAGTTAAATGCCTAAATAATTTTATGATTACACTATCAAATGAATTGACTTGTAGGAGGGACTGAAGTGAAAACAGAGCCTCTGATAATCAAATTTTAATTGAGGCTCTTGGCTGATTAATAGTGCCAGTGGGAGAGCTTAATTTAGGCACGGTATCCTTCATTTGTGGAATCGATTGGTGGTACTCTGATACTCTGGCCACATCTGCAGGAGGGCCACCCGCAGATTCTGTGAGTGACAGAAGACTGCGTGAGGCACAAGGGCAGAAACGTGATAACAGCAGAAACAGATAAGAGATGCTGGTTTGAGGAAGGGCTGTCAGCATTGACTGATGAGGAGCACGCACAGGTGATGTTGGGGTTCACCCTGCTTCCCATTTGCAACCGAAGGCTGCTTGTGGTAGTTGAATATAGTTTATTTTGAGAGTAGAGGAGTGAGACAGACAAAAGAGGAGAAAGATGGGGTTTGTAAGTGCAATAAAACTTGGATCAAGGGCAGAGAGGAAAGACTGCCTGGGGATATATTCCTCAGTATGAATCCAGCTGATTCAGGTCCCCCAGGTTCTGGGGTTTAATTCAGACCCCATGTCTTCTATTTCTGTCCATCGTCACCTTTTGCTGTCCTCATTCATCTTCTCAATGACCTTAGAAATTCTAGTGTTTGATCTGAAAGGTATAATCTGAAAGTCCATGGCTCAAAATATGTCAACGAAAAGGCCCTTTGATCACTAATATATCCAGGAAAAGATGTGTTTCCTTTCTGTGTCTTGGTTTCTGTCATGTAGGAAAGAACTCAAAAGATACCACAATGGATAGATAACTTAGAAATATAGTAGGTCTGCTGTAGACCTGATTTCAGAAATAGCCTAGAGCAGTGACTGGAAATAAGTATAACCATTAAGAAAGATGAGTTGGGAAAGTGCTTTATTTTTCTGAAACAGTGTCAATATCTGGAGAAAAAAAATAATGAATTACCATTTGTGGCTAGAATAGCAAAGGCCAAGAAAGTATAATTGAAGATTATAAAAGTGTGAAGACTCCAGATTGGGTTGACATGCACTGGCCCGATCTAGGAACACAAGCTTGTGAACCTAGAGAATGTACCTCTCATAGAAAAGGAAGAATTTGAAATACAAACGGACTTTAACAAAAGGCTTAGATAAATAACAATAATGAGCTATAAAGGGAGGTTAAAAGTGCCTAGAGGGTGCATTTTCATTTTCATGTTTAATTCTAAGTGTTATTTTTTTAACCAATTAAACATACATTCTTTTGTCAATAATATGGAAAACATAAAGAAGAAAATAAAGATGAATTATAATCTCATTTTATAGACTTCTAACATTTTTAGCACTTATTTTTTGTAAGTTAAGGAATTAATTACTAGTATTGTTTTTACATATTTATGGGGTACAATTGCAGGTTTCTTATATGCATGTGTTGTATTGTGAAGACTTCTAACATTTTGATGTATTAACATTTACTTTCCCACAGTATTTTAAAATTATCTTACATCATTTTGACTGTAATTTTGCATTCTGCTTTTATAAGTTATGTAAACCCGAAGAATTCTTCAAATCTTCTAGAAGTATTTATTTTAAATGAGATTTTCAGATGTCATTGACTTTGGGGCACTTGCTATTTTACATACTGCTAGGAAAGAAAAAAAAAGTGTTTCCAATTAAACAGACACAAAGCCTTAATGATAGCTTTGAATGATATTTTTGTTGGTCACACCAGCCTTTTGATGCTTTGACATTTCTTCCGTCTAGTTCAGGGATTTGGCAATAATTTTTCCTTTAGTTGCATTTCTTGGCATGTAAGAGATGCTTCTTTTGCATAATCCTCAGAAAACAAAATGTAGCACGGCATCATATACTTAGGTTCATAAACCACGTATGTGATTTGTTGCTTTGGAACAAAATATGTCATAGTGATAATTCGTCCTATGATGAATATTTGCTTCATCAACATAAAATGTACCCACTGAGTCTCTGTTTACATGCTTTTTTTGTGTACACAAAGACTTTTCATCTCAATGCTGAATCACAGCATTACATTTGAAGACATTTTATTTATTGTATTTAAAAATATTTAATTGACAAAGATTGAATATATTCAAGGTATATAACATGATGATTTGATATATGTATACATTGTGTAATGATTATCACCATAAAATTAATAAACACATCCACCACCACTCATGCTGTATATTAGATCCTCAGAGCTTATTCAACTCATAACTGAAAGTTTGTACCCTTTGACCAATCTCTCTCCATTTCCCTCATCTACTGGTCCCTGGTAACCACACTACTCTTTGTGTCTATGAGTTCAACTTTTTTAGGTTCTACATATAAGAGATCATTCACTACTTGTCTTTGCGGCTGGCTTATTTCACTTGTTGCAATGTCCACGTTCATTTATAGTTACAAATGACAAGATTTTCTTCCTTTTAAAGGCTGATTAATATTCTATTACATATACATATATATCTCACATATTCGTTATTCATCCACTGATAAACACTTAGGTCGATTCCCTATCAATGCTATTGTGAATAATGCCACAATGAACGTGGAAGTACAGATATCTCTTTGAGATACTGATTTCATTTCCTTTGAATATATAGCCAGAAGTGAGACTGCTGCATCATAGAGTAGTTCTACGTTTAATTTTTTGAAGAATCTCCATAATGGCTGTACTAATTTAAATCTCTACCAACAGTGTATGAGGGTTCCCTTTTCTCCACTCCCTTGCCAGCACTTGTTATCTGTTGTCTTTTTCATAATAATCAGGTGTGAGGTGATATCTCATTGTGGTTTTAATTTGCCCTTCTCTGATGACCAGTAATACTGAGCATCTTTTTATATACCTGCTGGTCATTTGCATGTCTTCTTTGAAAAAAAAAGTCTATTCAGGCTCCTTACCCATATGTAAATTGGGCTTATTTTTTTTTTTTTTTTTTTTTTTTTGCTATTGAGTTGTGTGAATTTTTTACATATTTTAGATTAACCTCCTATCAGGTTTTTGGTTTGCAAATAGTTTTTTCCATTTCATAGGTTGTCTTTGAATTTTGTCATTGTTTCCTTTGCTCTGCAGAAGTTTTTAGTTCATTGGAATCTGCTTGTTTATTTTTACTTTTGTTGCCTGTGCTTTCAAGGTCATGTCCAAAAAATCATTACTAAGACCAATGTCAAGGAGCTTTTTCCCTACGTTTTCTTTTAGGAGTTTTATGATGTAAAACATTACATTTAAATATTTAATTTATTTCAACTTAATTTTTATGTATGGTTTAAGGCAAGTGTCTAATTTCATTACTTTGCATGTGGATATGCAGTTTTTTCAACACCATCTATTGATGAGACTCTCTTTTCTTCATTGTATGATCTTGGCATCTTGGTCAAAAAACAATTGATTGGATATGTGGACTTATTTCTGGCCTCTCTGTTTTGTTCCATTGGTCTATGTGTCTGTTTTTATGCTAGTGCCATACTATTTTGATTACTGTAGCTCTGTAATAGATTTTTAAGTCAGAGAATGCGTTTCTCCTGACTTTGTTCTTTTTGTTCAAGATAGCTACTTGGGGACTTTTGTGGTTCCATACAAATTTTAGAATTGTTTTTTCTATTTTTTAAAAAAAGTCATTGGAATTTTGATAGGAATTATATTTAATCTGTAGATTACTTTGGGTAGTATGGATATTTTTAACAATATTAATTCCTCCAATCCATGAACAAAGGGTATCTTTTATTTGTATCTTCTTCAATTTCTTCCATTAATGTTTTACAGTTTTAGTGTAGAGCTCTTTCACCTCCTTAGTTAAATTTTTCCTAAGTATTTTATTTTATGTTTTGAAGATCTTATAAATGTCATTGTTTTCTTGATTTCTTTTGCAGATAGTTCATTGTTAATGTATAAAAACACTAACAATTTTTGAATGTTGATTTCCTATCCTGTCAGTTTACTGAATTTGCTTACTAGTTCTAATAGGGTTTTTTTTGGTAGAGGCTTTAGAGTTTTCTTTATGTAAGATAGCACTATATCAGCAAACAGAGACCACTTAGCTTCTTCCATTCCAGTTTGGATGCCTTTTATTTCTTTCTCTTGCCTAAGTTCTGTGGCTAGGATTTCTAGTACTGTATTAAACAGAAGTGGTGAGAATGGGTATCTGGTCTTGTTTTGGATCTCAGAAAAAAAGCTTTTAGTTTTTCCCCATTCAGTATGATGTTAGCTGTGGGTTTGTCATATGTGGCCTTTATTATGTTGAGGTACATTTCTTCTACATCTAATTTGTTGAGTTTTTCTCATGAAAAGATGTTGAATTTTGTCAAATGCTTTTTCTGCATCTATTGAGATGTTTATACTCTTTTTTTATACTTCATTCTGTTAATGTGGCATATCGTATTTATTGATTTGCATATGCTGAACAATCTTTGCATCCCGGGGATAAATCCCACATGATCAGGGTGCATGATACTTTCAATGTGCTGTGGAATTTGGTTTGCTAGTATTTTATTGAGGATTTTTACATTTGTATTCATTGGGGATATTGGCCTGTAATTTTCTTTTCTTGCTGTGTCCTTACCTGACTTTGTTATGAGGGTAGTGCTGGCATCATACAGTAACTTTGAAAGTATTCTCTCATCTTCAATTTTTTTAAAAAAGTCTGAGAAACACTGGCATTAATACTTCTTTAAGTGCTTAGTAGAATTCACCCCTGAAGCCATATAGTTCCAAGCTTTTATATATTGGGAGTTTTTTATTCAATCTCCTTACTCATCATGGTCTGTTCAGATTTTCTATTTCTTGTTGATTCTGTGTTGGTAGGTTGCATGTTTCTATGGATTTATCCATTTCTTCTAAGTTTTCCAATGTGTTGGTGTATCATTGTTCATAGTAATCTCTTGTGATCCTTTGTATATCTGTAGTATCAGTTGTCATACCTCTTCTTTCATATAGAATTTTGTTTGAGTCTTCTCTCCTTTTTTGCTTGGTTAGGTTGGTTAAGGTGTTTTAATTATGTGGATTTTTTTCCCTAAAAACCCCAACTCTTAGTTTCCTTGATCTTTTCTATTATCTTTCTAGTCTCTATGCCATTTATTTCTGTTCTAATCTTTATTAATTACTTCTTTCTGCTGACTTTGGGCTTAGTTTGTTCTTTTTCTAGTCCTTGCAGGTGTGAAGTTAGGGCAATTGAGATCTTTTCTTTTCCTTTATGTAGGTTATTTGTTGCTATAAACTTCCCTCTCAGCATTCCTGCTACTGTAGCTCATAAGATTTGGCATGTTGTGTTTCTGTTTTTGTTTGTCTCAAAATACCATTTGATTTCCCTTTTGATTTCTTCTTTGACCCATTGGTTGTTCAGGACTGTGTCATTTCATTTCCACATATTTATGAATTTTCTGAAGTTCCTCCTATTATTGATTTCTAGTTTTATACCTTTGTGGTTAGAAAAGATACTTGAGACAATTTCAATACTGGAGACATTTTAAATAGCAGCTAAATCAACGTGTGTGGTACGAACAATGTACATAATTTAGTAGAGGTAATGACAACACAAATGTCTGTCATCATGTTCATGCATGCATGGTAATGACAACTCCTTTGTACTTAACTCATAGGGATAATAAATGCCATCAGCTGATGGGGATAATAATATGCCAACTACTATAAGACATATTCCAATTTCAGAGATGTTAAAATGTGGAAAAGGTGCATCTTAACATCAATGGGTTCACCTGAATTTAATTAACCATTTTACTCTTCTGGGGTATTAAAAATAAAATATAGCCGGGCGCAGTGGCACAAGCCTGTAATCCCGGCACTTTGGGAGGCCGAGACGGGCGGATCATGAGGTCAGGAGATCAAGACCATCCTGGCTAACACGGTGAAACCCCGTCTCTACTAAAAATACAAAAAACTAGCCGGGCGAGGTGGCGGGCGCCTGTAGTCCCAGCTACTCAGGAGGCTGAGGCAGGAGAATGGCGTAAACTCGGGAGGCGGAGCTTGCAGTGAGCTGAGATCCGGCCACTGCACTCCAGCCTGGGCGACAGAGCGAGACTGTCTCAAAAAAAAAAAATTTATAGAAACTAAACTTTTTTTCCTTATAGGGAATTTTAAGTAGTATTTTTCTTTGCATTTGTGATTTTTTGGGAATAGATTCTGAGAAGTGAAATTATTTAGTCAAAGAATATAAACATTTTAAAGGTGTTTGATCTTTATTTCTGAATTGCTTTACAGAAGGTAGTTCAAACTATACAGTCTGATGAACAATGTTATTTCAGTGTTGTAAACTTGACTTTATGAAAAAAAGCTGGCGTAGGCGGCCTGCAAGGTGGCCCCAACTATCTGAAGCGATGGCATGTGACTTTTCAGGTGAGGGCTGACACAATGCAGCTTCCGCTTTGTTCTTTTGGACACATTCTGTGGGAAGCCAGGTGTCAGGTTTGGCAGACACTCAAACAGCCTGTAGAGATGCTCATGTATGAAGGAAACAAGACTTACAATGAGAACCAGCCTGTGAGTAAAATGCCTTAAAAATGGGTTCTTTTGCCCCAGTCAGGTTTTCAGATGTCCATGGTCCTTGTTCACAGCTGAGTTGCAACTTCATGAGAGATCCAGAGCCATAACTGCCCAGCAAAGCCACTTTCATGTTTTTGACCCTTATGAAAGATTATAAATGTTTATTATTTTTGCTAAATTCGGGTGTAATATATTATGCAGAAATAGATAATGAATACAATAACGGTATTGTTTAATAAAATATGCAAAGATATCACTATCCAAAAGAGAGTACATCTCTAGATGGGCCATTGATTTAATTATTCATGGCAAGTCTTATATTATCATGAGTACTTGGAGTTTCAATCTTAGCTTATTAGCTATGTGAACTTGGTCAATTCTTTTAGTCTCTTGGGTCCTGAGTTTATTTTTTTTTGTCTTTCAAAGGAGATAATGATACTAGCCTTAATTTCTTCAGATGTGTATTTTAAATTAAAAGGAATATTTTATGTTCCATAAAATTTGAAAATTTTCAAATTTTCATTTAAAAATTTTCAACTTTTAAAATCATGTGGAACATAAACCAGGTAAATGGATAGTATTTATTTATATTTTATTTATTTTAGACCTTAATTTTAAATAGGTAATACTATTTATACAGTTCAAAATTAAAGGCACACAAAATGGTAGGTATTATAAAGCTATCTTCCTAGCCTACACATTACATTCTCTACATTACATGGCACACAGTGATAATAAACATTGCCAATTTTTTTGTTGTTATTTGATAAATTTTATAAAAGCACATGTGTCTATATAGGTCTTCCCTTGAAAACGCAAATCATAGTATAATTACTTTTTTGTCGCTTGACTTTTTTCTCTCAATAATAAAATTCAGAGACCATGATATTTAGTATGTGGCCTAAATAGTTTTTCTTAAACTGTATCTTAAAATTTCTGTTCTGCTATTTCATTTTCTTTTCAGAGACTCCAATTATTTATATTTTTGATCTCTGCCTTAGCCTATTTGGGGTCTTATAACAAAATAGCATGAATGGGGTACCTTATAAACAACAGAAGTGGCCTGGCATGGTGGCTCACGCCTGTAATCCCAGCACTTTGGGAGGCTGAGGCAGGGGGATCACAAAGTCTGGAGATCGAGACCATCCTGGCTAACACGGTGAAACCCTGTCTGTACTAAAAATACAAAAATTAGCTAGGCGTGGTTGCAGGCATCTGTAGCCCCAGCTACTCGGGAAGTTGAGGCAGGAGAATGGCGTGAACCCAGGAGGCGGAGCTTGCAGTGAGCTGAGATCGTGCTACTGCACTCCAGCCTGGGCAACAGAGTGAGACTCTGTCTCAAACAAAAAAAACACAAAAAATAAAAAAAACAACAGCAACAACAAAAAGCCCCAGAAGTTTATTTCTCACAGTTCTGGAGGCTGGGAAGTTCAAGATCAAGACACTGGTAAATTCAGTGTTTGGTGAGGGCCCACTTGCTGGTTTATAGATGGCTATCTTTTGCAGTCTTCTTATAGTGGGAGGGGAGAGGAGTCTCTCTTGGGCCCCTTTGAGAAGTGTATTAATTCCATTCATGAGAACTTTGACCTCATGACCTAATGAACACCGAAAAGTCCCAACCCCTAATGCTACTACCTTGGGGTCTAGGATTTTGACATATGGAATTTGAGGGTACACAAACATTCAGATAATTGGAATCTCCTTTACCTGTATTCCATATTATTCATTTTCTCTCTAGTGGTTTTAAGGTCTTTATTTTTGTTTCCTTATTTCTATGTTTTATATCTTTTTGTGTGCATTTTTGCCAATGTTGATTTACCCTTGTGTTCTTTACAGTTTTATTGTTGCTTTCATGATAATTTTATTTTTTTTCTTTTATTGTTCTTCTGATATTTGAGAGCTCCTATTTCACTTCCGACTATTGTCTCACTAATTATTCCCGATCACTTAGTACTGTCACTTGATAGAGTATTATACTTTATGGCCAAATTTTTATCTCATCTATGGCTTCCTTTTTCTGGTGACATTCTTTTTCTGCTGTCATTTTTCCAGTTCCTATCCTCATAATACCTTTGGAGGCACCTTTTGTACATCCTTTTTTGTATGTGAATCATAAAGCAAAATAATGTATGACCTGTGAACCCATCTGTTAGTATGCATTCCTTTTAAAAATTTCTCATGTTGAAGAAGATGGATATTTCCTGGGCCAGCATTTTGGGGGAATGATGTGGGGAGGAGGCATGTCACATTCCAGGCTGGAAGGATATTTTCTTATCTAGAATTTTATAACTTATTTTGCCTTTACTCTGGACCAAAACAGATGGATAGGCTGCTGTAGTTTTTGTTCTTTTTCATAATGTAGCACCTCTCTTCTCCCTGTCTCCAATTATAGGAACAAAGATGGCTTATTTGTGCCATTCTTCATTCAGTTCCTGCTTCTTTTAGATGAGAATAGGTATAGAGAAAAATGCTGTCATCCTGTGCACCTCTATCCTACTGGAAATAAAGGGTATACCTCATGTACCCTTCACTTTGAAAAAGCCTACTTTGTTGGCTTTTTCTCAGATCTGCAGTCTTAGTGACCTATTACTCTTCTCTATGCTTTTGAAAGTTTTTCATTTTATTTGGATTTAACTATTTTCTACTACTGTTCAAAATGCATTTTGCTTTTCTGTTTCTTATTCTCCTTGGTGCTTCTGGTTGATTTCCAGGAATGGTGGGGTGGTGATGGTGATGGTGGGGAGGTGGGGAATTCTGACTTCATACCATCTTTTTCAAACCTGAAGTTACATTTTTAATTTTTTTGTGGTGCTCATGTGTTAAATATCTGTAGTCCCTGGGGTGAACGAGGCTGGATCAGGTGGCTAGCCTCCATATTCCTTCTTTCTCCTTAGACCATGTCCCCTCCTTCATTCACTTTACAGAAATTATTGTGCATGCTATTACATGTCAGGCACTGCAATAAGCACTGGAAAACAAAGACTAAACCACACGTGAGCTCTATCCACACAGAAACTGTAGGAGGTTATGACAATTAAACTTTCTAAAGAGCTTTCTAAAACAATTTTTAGGAGGGAGACTGATGTCTATTAAACATAAATAGAAATACATGCTGATGCTATAGAAGAAAGGTTCCTGAAAAACAGGATGAATTGGGATGTAGAACACAGAGAGGATTAACCTTAGATGGAGAAGTCAGAGGCAGCCTAGTGGGAAAAGCATAGGCTCTGGAGACTAATTCCCTCCATTCAAAACCCACTTTTGCTCCTTCCCAGCTGCATGAACTGGGGAAACTATTGAGCTTCTCTATGCCTCAGTTTCCTCATGTTTTGCTCACAAAATAAGACTTCCTCTGTAATGCATAGTTGTATATAAACCACAATAAAAAGCAGCATAGTAGAATGCTTAAGAACATATATTTTGGAGAAGATTGCTTGTCTGACCTTGGATACATTAGCAAATGTTCTTGTGCCTCAGTTTCTTGATTTATAAAATAGGGGTGATAATAATGCCTATTTCATAAGATTGTTATGAGACTTAAATGAGTTACTATATCTAAAGTGATTCCGATGTTGTCTTGGAGATAAAACAAACCATGTACCTATACCTGGAAGGTAGTAAGCACCATCTAAGTATTTGCCAAATAAGGCATTTATCATCGTACTTGAAATACAGAAAGTACTAAAACATAGTAGCTATTATAGCAGGAGGGAAAAAGTAAGTAGATTTTGTGGCAGGAACCTGTAGTATTTCCTGTGATAGTTTCTATAGGCAAGCTACTTTTGAGAGGGAAGGAGCAGATCAGAGGTTTAGGGAGAAAGGAGAAGATTTGAAATAGCTGCTGTTGAGTTAGAAAAAGAGATGTCTGAGCAGTGTTGCCTAGTTGAGGTTAAATAACACAATGACTCATTGAGGTACAAATATAAGCATCTGTCTTGTTTTATATACCAATACTTGGTGACCTGGTTCTAGGTACAGAGAAGGCAGATTGATATGAGGCTACAGTTCTCCCAGATGTGACAGAACAGCATCAGGGCAAAGAATTCAAGAATGTTGGCAAAAGGTGGTTAAAGCGATAGACCATAAAGACTATGTTGAGTAGGGAAGGAAATAAAGAGAGGATAAAGTAAAGAGTGGAGGCGCCGAGTTCCAGGTGAGGCAGAAAAGCAATTGTAGTGGCAGCAAGTGAATGAGATGGATGGAGAGGAAAAAAAAGTCCCTTGGAAATGCACACTGAAGAAAATAAGAAAGCATTTCTTCATAAGGAAGAATAAGTTTAACCTACCCATTTCAAGCCTCTGTAGGGCAGAGACAGCTTTAAAGTGGGAATAGCCTCAGGATCATCTTATCTGCATCATTAGAGGTAGAGTGGGAAGAGAGGTCTCCAAAGAAAAAAGTTCTTATGGGCTCAGAGGTCTAGCCATTTTACTTTTTCATGTGTAAGCCCTACTCCCTAGCATGGCAGACCACTGAGAAGAGTGACTTTCAGGGTGGAGTATATGTGTGTGTGGGAGGGTGTGAGAATATGGAGAGAGTTAGGAGAGTAGCCACTAAAGGTGATCAAGGTTGTTTGAGAGCAAACAAACAATAATTTTAGAGAAGACACTGCAGTCATAGTGCTATTGATTCAAGCAAACTTCTTACAAAAAATGAGACTCTTCTAGATTCTATGATGAAAGTGGAAGGTCTGCATTAAATCTGGGTCAGTATCATGTATATTACTCCTCAGTCAACCTGCATTATGTTGTATATTAAACAGAGCCTTTTAAAATAACATTCCTTTTGCTATGGAATGTATTCATTTCCCTTGAGTTGACATGTCTGATCTGTGAGGCTCTGGGCCTTGCAGTTGGTTTATATGGGTGGGATTCAAATGCAGGTCAAATTGAATATTGCTAGATGTTGAGAGTTTGGGAGAAAATAGGTGGGGTGAAATATCTCTGAGTTATAGTTGAAGGTCACTGTGGCAATTTGATTAATTCATTTCAACAATTATTTACTGAGTGTTAACTCAGCATGAGTCAGGTGGTTTAAATAGAGTGGTCACTGAAGAGTGGTCACTGCCCTTGTGGAGCTCACAACTAAGGGACAGGACAACCAATTCCAACTTGCCTGCAATGTGTCTTCATCTTCTGTCATAAACTGTAGGGTTATATAAGGTTTCTTAGAATTCATTAATTGAATCATTTGTTCATTTAATACATTTTGTTCATTCTTTTTGAGTTCTGTGGTATGTCATGCACTGGTGGTTGGAAACTATCCACTCCTGTGATGTCCAGATGAACAACCTGTCATCAATATAATTTCCTGAGATGCTAAGAGTTAATTAGGGTCTGTCTTCTTTAAGTCACCCTAAGACCCCAAAGGTCTATGTCCTCTCCCAGGAATAGAAACACTGTTTGTGATGTGTCTTCATCCTTTTTTGGTACGTTCTATCTGCGTGCCATCCTAGTGACCCTCAGAGATCATGTTTCAGAACCGTGGAAATTTCCAGGAATTAGAAAACTTGGAATTAGAAGAACTTGGTTTGAGTCTGGTTCTTCCATGGTCTAGCAGTGTGTGATCTTGGAAAACTGCTTAGCTTTTCTCAATCACCATGGTTCTCATCTTTTTCACAACAAACTTATAGATATTATTCTATCCATTTTACATTGAAAAAACCTGAGGCTTAGCAAGGTTAGGTAATTTTCCTATGAGCCAGGGTTCGAATGCATGAAGTCTGACTTTGGTGTCCATGCTTAAAGACTCCTTTATGTCAATTATGAAGAGTTGAACACACTATCTGGTACATAGAATATACTCAATAAAATACAGCTGTTATTTTGGCTATCATAACTCAGAACCAACACAATGGAAATATTTGCTAAAGGTGGAAGCAAAACATCAATGTTGGAACTGCACCAGTTATTTTGGAATAAGGAATCATTCGTATTTGACCTTGGACCCTAACCACATGTAAGACTAACCTTGATTAGAGTGGTAAATGTCATTTATAATTGAAGGATCTATTTTTTATAATTCTATTTCTGCTGTAATAAAGAATTACACTTTTGACATTTTCAGTTAACGCTCTAGATAGCCCTGGATTGACATATATTGTACTAGGGCCCTTAAACCAAGAGCTAAAATAGAGAGATGAATCCTTAATCAATGAATTACAGATCCTGGTAAAATGTTAAATTTAAATAAAACATCCACAGTTAGTACTGTTTTGAGGTCTTTAAGAATGTTTGCATTCTACATGCACTAAAAACTAGGGCTAAATGCATATAGATTTTCATAAAGGCAGCACATATGAAAATCTTTGCCTAATGATGCACTATTGTGTTCAGCATGGAGAGATGCAGTCTAATTTTCTTATAATTTCCTCCCCTATCTTGCTTCCTTTTTGTAGGTTAATCCTTTGTTAACACAGCTTCTTAGAGTGCTCTTGTTTTTCACTCACAAGTCTTATTTTTTTCTTTATCTACCATAGAAAGATTGTCCTCATTCAATAGCATTTAGGTAGGAAAGAGATGTTCAAATGTCATGTTTAAGAATTTCTTTCCCTTTCTTCCCGATTTCATTCTATTCAAGTTTTCTGTTGTATCTGAAATAGCCTCTAAGTCCCTGGGGATGATAAAAAATAATTTTATGGAAGAAGTCAGAAGAAAAACTATTGTAATTTTTTTTTGTATGTGTGTGTGCTTATTTTTGTTTTTTTGAGACAGGGTCCTGCTCTGTCACTTGGGCTGGGGTGCAATGGCACGATCCTAGCTCACTGAAGCCCGAACTCCTGGGCTCAAGTAATCCTCCCACCTCAGCCTTCAGAGTAGCTGGAGCTACAGGTATGCACTACCATGCCTAGCTAATTTTATTTATTTATTTATTTTTGTAGAGACAGAGTCTTGCTATGTTGTCCAGACTTGTCTCAAACTCCTAGTCTCAAGTGATCCTTCTGCTTTGGCCTCCCAAACTGCTGGGATTACAGGCATAAGCTACCATGCTCTTTCCATTTTTTGTATTTTACAACAGAGGATGAAACTTCATTTTTAATTATAATTTTGACCCAAATCATCTTGTTTATATAGACAGACAGGGCAGTGACTTGTCTACATATCCATCTTCACAAATTGCTAGGGCGGGCAAACAACTTGTGATATGACCAGAAAAACATGTGTTCTGTTTGATTTTTCACACAAGTATGAAAATCCAATTTAGATAATATCCATTAATGGACCCATTAAAAAGAATGTTCTTAACCTTCACCAAGTAAAGAAAAACTTATTCAAGGGCTGTCGGCAACACTGAGCTATGGCGTAGCAGGTTTACACCAGCGTGTTGATAAGGTTCCAAAGTGTGGAAGGACAATGAAAAATCCAAACTGGAACCAAAATATTCCAGGTTTTGAATGAAGAAGAAAAACTTATTGCTCCACACTTACATGAACACTTACAAATATGCAATAAAAACAGTTTGTGTTTTTAGAGGATGTGTCAATTCTTTGAGCTGAGGGAAGTCAGACTTTAGGCCTGGGATCTAACTGGAATCACTTGTTACTCACAATTTAGTATTTCATTTTTTGCAAAGTTCATTACCTTTCAAAGCCCAATAAAAATTAAAAAAAATAGCAGGTGTCCTTTTTTTGCACCACTGTAAATGAGAATGTACTATGGATTTTGTCAAAAGCAATTCAGAGTATTTGAAAATTTGTTTAAGATACTCTGCTAATGTGTACTCTGACTGGTATATCATGCTTTAAATATTTTTTCTTAGTGAATTTAGACAAATTAACAAATCAGAATTTATTTTTCGGGAACTTGCTAAGAAACTCCAAAGTTGTATCTCTTAGTGTATAGTTATTGAAAATTGCAAGAGCCAAGAAAGGGAGAGTTTATTTTAGGAGCCTCAGAATATATAATTAAATCACCCTGCTTTATTTCATAAAAGTGACTGAAGACTAACAGAATCCATTTCTATCTGTAGTGTGATGCTGTTCATGATAGAGACAATTCATATGCCATAGAAGTTAATCTGCCCAATGGAAAAATGTTATAAAGGTTTCTGCTTCTGTTACTGAATCACAATTTTTTCATGTTTTTCTCTCCAGTGCATTTATCCTTACAAGAAAACTCTATCAGAAACCGCCAATCATCTGAGTAGGTAGACAGCTATAAAAGTAACTACAGACTTTATTAATGATGGGGGAAATGGCAGATTAACTTCTTTCTTAAAAACTAAGAGGCATCTAATAACATGCACTTTGATTTTACCCAGCTATGAGGGTCTGGAAAATGTCTTATTTAAATATACAGGTATTTTTATGGGGCCTTTTAAATCTTTGCCTTAATACTGTAGTTTCCTCCATATGTTTATTGTCAACTAACAGCTCAGAACTGATAAGCCGTGTGGAAATGTTTTGTAAAGCTGCAGTTCTTCCTTTGTGACTACTGCTTCTTTTATTAAAGTTGAACTTCTTCCAAAAAAGAATGCAATTTGTTTGCGTATTTTTGTCTGCAAAACATGGCCAAGTATGGACACCTTTTACATGACAGGAAAGAGGGTTTAATTAGGTGTCTTTCAGTGTGATTAGAATGGATGTGACATGCACATGCTTGTGTTTTGGGAAGATCACTGGCTGCAGTGAGGGAGATGAGGTGAGACTAGAGCCAGGGAGACTAAAATGGGGAGAGTTACACAATCCCTGGGAGAAATAGTGATGGACTGGATGGAGGCAGTAGGAGGGAAATGGGGAAGAGGGAACAGAATTCAAGAATGTCCTGGGAAGTAGGTTCATTGGAAGGGTGTACCAGGGAGGAAAAAGGATTTATTATGATTCAAGCATTTTCCTTGGTTAATAGTAAATCACATTCATGGAGACAGGGAAAGCAGAGGAGAGGTACCTTTTGACACTTACACATGGTTGGCCTCCCAAAGTGCTGGGATTACAAATACGAGCCACCATGATATGGAAGCACTTTCTAGGAGCAGAAACACAATGTGAGATGCAACTACCTCTATGTGTCTTCAGTTGCCTCCCCATTAGAGAGAGCTGTTCTGCCCATCAGTTAAGAAGTTATCTGTGATTGGAGAGGGCGAGGGCGAGGGCTGGATGAAGGCACTAGATGGCTTCTAAGATTCCTTAAAGTCTGAGAGGTTGTGATTTTGTGAAAGTGGTTTGAAAAATTTAAGCTCAGCTTCAAGAGGACAGGAAATATGACACTTTAGTGACAGAACACACATGCACAGTGAGGAAAGATGGAAATTCCTCTTCATGTTCTCTTCAAATTGTGACAGCTTAGTCCCCCTCTCACCACATTGCAATATTCAGGCATAGACATTATGCATTATGTGAATTAACCATTCTGAGGAAAGATCAGACAACTTTGCACTGTTATCCTATTTGTATTTGAAAATATAGAGCTATGTTTATAGTTGTTTGTAGTCTGATTCTCATTCTAAATATTTTTTTCCGGCAAAGATATGATGTTTCCTAATACAGATGTGTGACTCTGCTAATTCCACATCAGAATTTGAACATACATTAGAGACGTTCACTTTTATTGTGGGACCACAATGCCATATCTGTTGTACCAAAGATTTGGACAGAAGTATCCATTATTCATGGGGAATCCTTAGGATTATATTCAATGGAAATAACCAAATGTGTTGGTCACATTTGATTCTATCACAGTCAGGCAGGTATGGCAGGGTCAAAAAGGGTATAACTTATTTTACAGAACAACATTTCTGATGGGACATGTAGATTCAAATTGCCATGTTGGGATTAGAACTAGTAGACTGGAAGTTGGTGGGGCTGTTTATGTAATTTCTTCTTCTCGATTACATGGACTTTATTATACTAAATTACAATTTGCCTCATTCAAATGCAAATGAATTTTTGAAAGCCCTGTGTGGGCTTCATCTAATTCTTTTGGGCAAGCATTGCTCAATGTTTCACTTACTTGAAAGGATTCAGTGATGCAACTGATTCAAAGAAAAAAAAGTAAATTTGAAAGTGCTGTTCGTATTGGAAGGGATGGTATAATCATATCAAATTCACATCTGGTTTTATTTTGCTGACTGTTTCTCCTCTTGGCTTTCCTAAAGTATATGTGCCCTATGGGATATAATACTCTTTACTTGACTTTCCCTTATTTCCCGGAGTCTGATTCTTCCCAGAGTTATGCTCCTAATTAAATATTGACTATAAAAGTAAGGAACACAAAGGAAAGTTTTGAAAAGCATAACAAGCTAACAATGCTGTTATGGAAATGTGGGAATTCATTCAACAGTAACACTTCATTTTTGGCCTTTATGAACGAATTTTACAGCAGACCAAAGTGCTCATAATGCAGGTCACTTTGTAAGTCACCAAACCTCCCTTAGCAGTTTATTTTAATGTCTTTTGTTCTAGCAGGAAGGAAAATAGTCCCAGAGTTTTTAATACTCTCCAGCTGTTCATTGGTAAAGACTTCAACATGAAGCTTATAGGGAGAAAATTGTGTACTTAGTTTAACTTCTACAAGAGACTCTACAAAAGGCCTGAAGTTCTTTAGCCTCCACTCTCAGGATTTGTACCTTTCTCATCAGTCCAATGACACTTACGTTGCTTCACAGGGCTTTACTGTGGTGATTCTTTGGTCACCAGTTCAGGTTACTTAGGGAACAACTAGGAGGTGTCAGACATTCTTCAGATTTTTTTCTGACCAGGTTTTTTGTTTGTTTGTTTTGTTTTTTCAGGTGGAGAACATGGTGTAGTTCTAGGCAAGCCTTATGAAACACCCATCATGAAGGCTGTTTCATGATAAAAAGAGTGCATGGGACAAATAAGTTTGAGAAATACATTTAGAACTTCGAATTAGAAACAGCCTGTTAAAGGGTGCTATGGTCTTAATGTGTTCTCCCAAATGTATACATTGAAACTTAATCACCAACGTGATGGTAATTCAAGTGTGGGGCCTTTGTGAGGTGATTAAGACATGAAGATGGAGCCCTTATGAATGGCATTAGTGACCTTACAAGGGGAGCTGTTCACCCCTTCTGTCCTTCCACCTCTTCTTCCATGTGAAGACACAACACTTATCCCTTCTGCCTTTTCCATTACATAAAGATGTCTTAAAACAATGCATCTATAGATCAGGTCCCCACTAGACACGGAATCTGCTGCTGCCATGATCTTAGGCTTCCCAGATTCCAGAATTGTGAGAAATAAGTTTCTATTGTTTAAGAGTTACCTAGTCAAAGGTATTTTGTTATAGTAGTAGGAATAGACTAAGACAAAGGGTCTGAGAAATTCTGTGGTAAAGAAATCCTACTTAACTCTGCTTAAGTCAGTAGTAGAGCACAATATTTAAGAACACCAGGTTTGAATACAAGATAGACTTGGTCTCAAATCAATCCCAGATTCAATGTTGGCAATGAAACCTGGCCAAGTTACTTCCCTGTACAATAGGAATTCCCAGCTGTGCAAGAGGAATAAGACCCATCTCATCGGCTTATTGTAGAAAGCATACTATAATGTAGAATAAAACATTTGGCAGGGTGCAGCATCATAATCAGTATAATTACTCATTTTTAATATAATGTTATCTTATTTGACTGTATGACTTTTTGGGGCAACACATAAGAAACTACTTTACTAAGGAAATATGATGAGAAATGCTAGTCTGACAGACTGATATTGGAATCAATACTTTCAGAGAATGGAGAGGGCCAGGACTGCTTATATCACGTGAATTCTCTACTAAATTGGCTGATACCTCTCTCATAGTGCTGTCTCATGGGCAAAAAATTACAGAATTTTAAGCAAATAAAGTAAAATTGAATTTAAAATGAAATACACAGAGGTTATTATAAACAAGACCTATAGTCTGTCTTGAATATCAAAAGATAAGTTCTAGGATATAAATGTCCAGAAAGAAGCCTCAAGAGGATGAGAAAGAAGAGAAATTTGTTTCCTTATGTCAAGAAGAAATTAATGCAAAATTTTAACACCTATTGAAAGAGGATTGGAGCCATTTTTTTTTTCATTTTTAATCTTTTTTTTTTTTTTTTCTTTTTTCTTTCTTTCTTTTTTTTTTTTTTTTTGAGACGGAGTCTCGCCCTGTCGCCCAGGCTGGAGTGTAGTGGCCGGATCTCAGTTCACTGCAAGCTCCGCCTCGCCGGTTTACACCATTCTCCTGCCTCAGCCTCCCGAGTAGCTGGGACAACAGGCGCCTGCCACCTCGCCCGGCTAGTTTCTTTTGTATTTTTTAGTAGAGACGGGGTTTCACCATGTTAGCCAGGATGGTCTCGATCTCCTGACCTCGTGATCCGCCC